>NC_056731.1:4687398-4747665 GCF_019279795.1 Protopterus annectens
CAAAGCAGTTGGACAGTAACTACCACACAATATAACACACAACACACAAACTATATACAGGAGATATCTGTTGATGTTCACACTCATACACACAAATGCTATGACGATGGGCTGCAGAGTTCAACATATGGAAAGCTCACACTAAGGCATGCCTGTACACTTAGATAAATAAGGACATATGTCCAGACAACATGGCATGGCATCTGAACTGGGCATGCTCACACACTTAGGCCAAATATCTGTTTTGCATGTGGCCCGCGCATATCCCTGGTATTTAATGCGTGTTAGTCAGGAAACTTCTAAACAGCACAGCAATCTGCCCAGTCTCCTCACAGTTAAATGACCACAGAAACAGTATGTAATATAGTGGATCCTCCCCATATGCAAAAGCACAAAACATCTACCACAGATACACAAGTTGTTCATACAAATAGGAATGTTATGTCAATATAGACCTGCAAACACTGCTATCAGCACCAAATAATGCATCTGACAATGAAACATATGGGTGTAGGGGTCAAGACTTAGGCTGTATGCCCTAGGGAATGACAGCTTAGCCAGAGGTGTGTGTGTGTGGGTGAATGGGGTTGGTATGTGTGCAAGTCTGTGTGAGAAATGTCCCTATCATCAACTGTGAAAACATACTACAGGATGCACATTCCCCTTTCTAAACACTGATGATGTCAGCACTCTATAAGTATATTAGGAGAAGGGAAATCTCCCAATAATTCATATAGCGCGCTCTGCTAATGTGTTTGTCTCTAGTTTCATAACATGGTTAGGTAGGGGTTTGAATCTGGAAAATGGTGAGTGTGTGTAAATATGGGTTGGTGTGTGTATGTCTGTATGGAAAAACATCCCTTTTTGGCAACTGTGCAAACACACTACAGGGTGCACATTCCCCTTTCTAAACACAGATGATGTCAGCATCCTCTAAGTACATAAGGGGAAGGGAAACTTCCCAGTAATGCAAATAGCGTGCTCCACTAATGCGCTTGTCACTAGTATCATAACATAGGTAGGTAGGGGTTTGAATTCTGCAAATGTGAAGTGTTTGTGTGAGGGAGGTTAGTGTGTGTGCAAATTGCTGTGAGTGAAATGTGCCTTTTGGCGACTGGGAAAGCACAGTACAGGGTGCACATTCCCCTTTCTAAACACTGACGATGTCAGCACCCTATACGTACAGCAGGAGAAGGGAATCCTCCCAGTAATGCAAATAGTGCGCTCTGCTAATGCGTTTGTCTCTAGTGTCATAGCATAGGTAGGTAGGGGTTTGAATCCAGCAAATGTCAAGTGTTTGTGTGAGGGGGTTTAGTGTGTGTGCAAATTGCTGTGAGTAAGATGGGCCTTTTGGCAACTGGGAGAGCACAGTACAGGGTGCACATTCCCCTTTCTAAACACTGATGATGTCAGCACCCTATAAGTAAAGCAGGATAAGGAAACCCTCCCAGTAATGCAAATAGTGTGCACTGCTAATGCTTTGTCTGTAGTGTTATAACATAAGTAGATAGGGGTTTGAATCCTGCAAATGTCAAGTGTTTGTGTGAGGGGGGTTAGTGTGTATGTAAATCGCTGTGAGTAAAATGTGCCTTTTGGCAACTGGGAGAGCACAGTACAGGGTGCACATTCCCCTTTCTAAACACTGATGATGTCAGCACCCTATAAGTACAGCAGGAGAAGAGAATCCTCCCAGTAATGCAAATAGCGCGTTTTGCTAATGCATTTGGCTCTAGTGTTCTAACATAGATAGGTAGGTGTTTGAGACCTGTATGAGGAATGTGTGTGTGTTTGGATGTGGCGACTGTGTGTGCGCAGTTTTGTATGGCAAACATGTACCTTAATTCAAGCAGGGGATCACACTACAAGATGCACAGTACCCTTTCCAAACAGTGATGATGACAGCACCCTATACACACAGCATGAGAAGAGACAACTGCCAGTACTCAGTACAGTGCAACATGCCACAGTGACACACACAAGTGCCGGAACATATTTAGATAGTGTTTTGAAACCTGCAGGTGGCAAGTGTGTGGATGTGCGGTGTTTCTGTGTGTGCGTGTTCGTATGAAAAACATGTTAGTTGTGGTGAGCAGGGAATCACACTACCTGATGCACATTACCCTGTCAAACTACTGATGTTGCCAGCACCCTATGGGTACAGCCAGAGAAGAGGAACTATGTAGTAATCAAAATGGTGCACTTTGCTAATGTGTATCTGTCACGTGTCCTGACTTAGTTATGTAGGGGAATACATCCTGCAAATGGCAAGTGTGTGTGTGTGGGGGGGGATAGTAGGGTGTGTGTAAATGCAAGTGTGACAGAACAGATCCATTTGGCAGATACTACAATACAGCAAATGCTGCATATTCTCACAGTAAACACAGGGGATGTCACCACAATATCAGCACAGCCAAACAGTGTTAGTTGGCTAGTAATGGCAATAGTGTGCCCTGCTACTGTGTCCATTACCGTTGTCAAGGTACACATAGGTATGTTTTGGTAACACACAACTGCCACGTGTAGTTGTATCACACAGTATGACCTTGTCTGGGTCTTTGCACATAACGATGCATGCCATTGCCTAAACCAGCAATGACATTGCACACATGATGTATGTGTGTGATGTGACACATACACATAAATACCTGTGACATGCAGTAGTTAGCATGTCTGACACATGCCTTGGGTGGATAAATGTTATTTGCAATGTATACCAATATGACTGTGTCTGACTGTGCAGGGTCCGCACGCGGTATGTGTTTATACAGTGTGGGTGTATATGGTAAAATACCTACAGCAGGGGATACACATCTGGTCTGGGCCATGTAGTGTACACGTGGTCAATGTACAGGTGCTGCATGTTCCCACCTGTTGTGGTAGTGGTAACATGTCATTCCACTGCAATTCAGTGACCTCATGCTGTGAACCCTTCAACTACTGTGTTGTAGCTACAGTAATGCTCATGCACAATGTGTGGCTGGATGCAGTACAGCCATATAAACCTGATCCTTGAGACTGTCATATTGCCAGTGTTGTTATGGAGGATAGGTGTTCTGCCTCTGTATGGGAGGGTAGTGTTTGCCAGGCTATGAACTAGATGGTGGTCCGACACACTGTTAGATGCACATAGGCCCTGATGCTTTGTGCTGTGCCAACAACCTGGATGTGTGTGTATCTGTGGTACCTTGGGATACCACCCACCTGTCCATGTGTGTTACACATGTAGGGGATGACAGGCATGGTATGGGGCATAAACTGTCAGTGATGGGTAACACCTGTAAGCTATGAAGCAGGACTCTGAAACTGCACAGACATTGCAGTTTACCATGCTGTGGACAGTGTCCGGTGAATGCATCTTCCGCTGTACACAGCTGTTGTTGTGTAGCAGCACTGTTAGTGTTTTAACCTGTGTGATACCCATGGAGGTGGCTATGTAAACCATGTCCTGCAGCATATGGCAGTATGTGTGTACCAAGGAGCTTTGCCATTATACATGGGGCCATGGGTGTCACGTGCAGGATTACCCCTGCTCATCCATGTGGCATCCCTAGTATGTCAGCACACATTGAGAGCCAGCGGATACCCTATGAATGACATTGGAGACTGAGCATAATGTAGAGATACAACACCTTTCCCACATATAGTGGTAGCATACCAGGTGAGGGTATGTTGGCCAACAAAATCAAGCTCATACTGGCCTGTGCCACTTGCTGAGAGAACCATTCCATGTTCCCTATCATGATTGGTCATGAGACGGGGTAAGCAATAGCATCAGCTGATGTTATCAGGTACTCGGCAGGGAGTCAATCAGCAGACAGTGTAGTGGGATTTACTTTCCAAATTAAGGTAAAGTGAAGTGAAGTGGCGACTGTCTGCCAGCTGAACACAGGTAGGGGTCTAGGTGTGCTACTGTCAGGAGCAGTGCAGCTCGGAGCTAGATGGCAAGCTAGGGCTTGAAATGTCTCAGTAAAGAACAGGTCATAACTATCAGAAACATCTTCATAGGTTTATCAGTAGTAGCAGCAGGGATTGTGGTCAACATGTGTCCAGGATGTAGTACATTTGTAATGCCACATGACAGGGCATGGCATTACTGTGTTCATAGTGCTCAGTCCCCAGATTGGCTGTGTGGTGCCATCCCACACATGTGATGTACGGCCATAGCCAAGGGTGATGGCTGACTGCATACATGCGGCAGCTGTGAGATTGTCACATGACTCACATAGGTTCATAGGTTCATAGGTTTATACTAGGCTATCTGCCCTAAGGCATTTATAAGGCTAGCCCAAAGTTTTAGGCTTCACGCCCCTTATGTTAAAAAATACAGCCCATTAGTTTGTTGTGCCTCTGTCCAGCAGTGACACAGAAATGATTCCCGGGGTAAACCTATGATCTCCCATCCACCGGTCAAGATTTCTCTTGAACAGAGCCAGAGAGGTGCTCTGCCTCACATGGACCGGGATTTTATTCCACAGCATAGGGAGTCTCTGGGTGATAAATCTATCCCTCCAGCATGTCCTATTTATATCCGTGCTAAGGTTTAAGTCGCTTGCTCTAGTGGATCTGGTGGATTTGGATTTTTTGAGGTGGAGCATGTCCATTAATTCCGCGTTGGACATGGCCTTGTATGTCAGGCACAGGTCACCTCTGAGCAGACGGTATGTCGACTGAATAGAGCTGGAGTTTCTTCAGTCTGGCAGCATATGACAGATTTTGGAGTCCCTTTATCCTTTTGGTGAGGAACTTTTGGGGTCTCTCCAATTGCTGCAGGTGTCGGGTGAGATACATCCCGAATGGGGCATTGTACTCGATCATTGGTCTGATAAGTGAAGAGTACAGGGGAACAATGACCTCACTTGATCTGGATGTGAATCCCTAAAACATAAACCACAACTGGAACATAGAGGTGATTCACATGTTACCTTTGCACATGCTACCCTAGTAGTGTGATTGCCATGGTGAGTACCAACATATAGGGCCAATGGGGAACAACATACTGAAAGTGTTTATGTGTGGGTGTGCCTCTACCATGTCATAGCACTGCCGTATATGACTGCACATGTGGGTAAATGCCAGGTAAGACATGTGCAATGTGTCACAGGCAACATACGTGCATACGGGACAGACAGTGGCATTCTGTCATGTGTACTAGTGACATACGTATCTTACGCTATGCAGATGTCAGTAGGTATCTACAGAAGCACTGTAACTCTGCATTGCATGTGTAGGCAGTGTTCCAGGTAACCCCACGCAAGCATGCATGCAAACAATGGTAAAGTAAGCAGGGCTGGAAGTAGTGCATTGTACAACAATGAAGGGGTAACAATAACAGTAAGTAACAATGCTGATATGTAGGCACTATCAACATGTACCCAGGAAACACTGGCGAATGCCCATGGTAGAACTGATATAATGTCATAGTTAGTTGTGAATTGGATTACATTGGTACCGCACACATATCTACATGCGCAAACATCCACATTACATAGTCATTGTGGGCAACCCAACAACATCACTATACATGTCCACCATTGCATATCAGTAGTTGTGTTAGCATACCCCCTATGCTACCCCTGTATGCGGCTATCTGTAGTCAACCTTACTACCGGCATGTGATGATGTGCAGCTGGTACACTTTGGTTAGTAGTATGGGTGCAAATAACAATTCAGGGCATTCATACAGTTGCTGCAGCAGGAATGCTGGGATATACACACAATCATAGTGGCACACTGTACTGTTACCAACATGTTACTACTTATACACATCTATGTAGTCACCCTGTGCATCAGCAATGTGTTTACCTTTTCCCGCACTGATGTTGTAGCATGCAGGAGGTGGCACAGTGTCAACATATGCACAGGGTGTGAATTAGGTATGCCCAAGCCAGCCACTGATACCACCAATTGACATGTGTGTGTATGTGTGTTTGTAAGGGGCAGCAGTACAGGGTGTTGCAGTGTTGGTGCAGTGTGTGCATGTATGTGTTCGCCCTAGGTGTTACAGTTTTGCAAATGTGTATGCACGCACACAGTTCCACATCATGGCTGCCATGTATAGGGGTTTGTGGACAGCCACAGACTGCACCTGTCAGGTCATACAGATCAGTGTCTGTGGGCACGGACACGGTACCTGTGCCTGGCAGGGGTGCTACGGACCATATCCAGTACTAAGCCAGACTGGGTACTGTCATCAGAAGTGGGTGTGTGTTGACTGGACACAGGTCCCTGTTGGGACTGTCCAGAGCTACGTGCACGTGGTCTCCTGGGGTGTTCTGATGACAGCACAGACCCAGCATTGCTGGGGCTGCTGCTGGCACTATGGGGGTGTGTGCGAGCCTGTTGTCATCTGCGCCGACTGCCAGCTGTTGCTGTTGCCGGCATACGGCCACGTCGACACCGCAAATGCCCACCATCGCCCTGGCTCATGGACATCTGGCTGTGGAACTGCTGTAGTATGTCCCCACAATGTCTGTCTATGACATCGGAGAAATTACGGATAGCATCCGCGATGTCACGCATACTGTCTGTCATGGCTGTGCAACATGCTCTCAGCTCCCTCAGACCCTGTCTGTTGTACCTTTCCATACGTGCCTGTGCCTGCATAACAGTCTGAAACATAGCTGAGGATGACATACCTCTTTGGGCACGTCGGCCAGAGGCAGTATGCCCATGGATGCTCCCACGAGAATCCATGGGCGACTGCCTGTCTGGTACCATCGGAAGACCCTGCCCATGGCTGCTTTATGGGGACGCATGTGCCACAGGTACCACATTACCCTAGTCTATGCCCACTGTATCCTGTCCATCACCTAGGGACAATGGTGACAAAGGATGTACTGGCAGGATGACTGTGCACATTGATGGGGTTGACAGCTGTGTACTGTCAATTGGCTGACCAATGGTGGACCCAGAACACCTTCCTGTACCATTACACAAATATCTTCATTACCAGTACCAGAGGCACAAGATTCAGGTTCCCTGTTGCAGGTCACCAGAGCAGCACCAGAACCTGTGGGAGGAAGACAGGAAACACAGATTACAGTCTCAAGACATATTTGCCAGTGATGCACTTCAATACAAATGCACACATTCACACATGGACACATGCACACATGGACACACGCACACATGCGCACATGGACACATGCACACATACACTCATGGACACAAGCACACATGCACACATGCAGACATGCACACGTGGAAACATGCAGACAGGCACACATGCACACATGCACACATGGGCACAGGCACACCTGCACACATGCACACCCCACAGTATACACACAGAGCACTACTGAGTTACACTACTGTTACTAGCATTATCAGGACTATTATAGGTATTGTTAAACACACTCACCAGCATGGATGGCCTGCCTTGCTGTAACCCCAGAGGGACCTGCAAATATGATGAGAGTAATAGTGGGCACAACTGTGCCATTGTTATTGCATATGATACAGTGCAGTACTACACCAGTTGCCTTTCACACATCAGCCGCTCATAATGCCAGTATCACACATGCACAATTACATACTATGATGACAGATACATACCACGGACACACCTTACGCATGCATAAACTAACAGTCTACAGAACAGTCAAGTGTACATATGGCATCTTACCTACATGCTCCATGTTGTGCTGCTGTGTGGATCCAACCTCCATCATTATGCATGTGTACTGTTGTCGCTCTTCCGGGGCTGGATCCACAACACTTAGGAGTAGCCCCTCCAGTCTGGTGAGGGGGGGGATGTGTGGCCACCCCACCCCCTGTGGCAACCTGTTGCCTGCGGATATCTGCTGCATGCTGGTGGACATTTCTGATTAAATCACTGCAGTGATGTTGTACCTGCTCATATGTCCTATTATGCGTGCCAATATCATTTACCCTGCAGACAAGGTTTTGACACAGTGCAGACCTCTCCTGCTGATTCTGACTGGTGCGTGAAAACAGGATGTCATAGTCACACACCAGGCTCTGGTGGATCTCTTCGTCCTCTGCAGCAGAGTAGGCGGAATTCCGCTAACGCGCCATCTCCCTGGAAGAGAACACAAACACAATATCAGCAGAGTATGTCAGCAATATATGGTACACATACTATACATGTTACTCATGTGTACTGATATACTACTTCTCCCATATGTTGTATGTGTGTGTGTCGTGGGGGATACGCAGGTAATGACCGGATATGACTGCTCAGCCAACACTTGTGCAACAACACCTGCCACATTCCACACAACACAGTAGCATACCCCATCGGTCAGCTCACACTGACAGGTGCAATACACAACCCCACTCTGGGGGTTCATCCCGAGGTACTGTATGTGTGTCACCATCCAACACTGTGATGTGGACACACATTACTCAGCCTGGATATACATATCGCACCAACACCACCAGCACAGTACACTACCTTGATATGTATGTAATTAGACAGTTATTCACATGTTGGGACTGAAATGGTATCCATGCAGCACACTGGACCAGTGGAAGCCACAACCCACACTGCTGACACATCTGCGAATGATTAACATGGACATGCCACAGATTGCATGGAACCTGCACACACATGTCAAACACAGACACTCTACACAAATGATAGGCATTGTGTCCAGCGGACACCAGACAGAGGAAGATTGTATAACAATAGTGGGAGGCTACTGCAGCACACAGCACATTCACATTTAGGTAAGGCATCTGTGGTCAGCAGTGGTACTACGCTACAGTCCGTCATAACAACGGCCATGCCCTACTCTGGCTGGGAAGTGTCCACAAACACTATGGATGACCACAAGCCCTTCAACAGTTATGTTACACATATGGACTAACTGGCTCAGATAAGCTCTGTGTTACTACACACCTACTTAACATTCACCAAACACACAGATATTGGCAACAGTCTTGCAGACAGGTTCGGTGCACATATCCACCCTCATTGTCCCCCACCAGTTGAATTAGTTGTCACAGCTGTATGTAACCTCCCTATCATCTCACATGTCTGGGTGAGGCCCGCCCTCAGCAGTGCAGAACACACAGCATAACTGTGACCTTATGGTATCCCTGGATGTGTGCTACCTGCACTCCAAGAGGACATACACCGCATATAACACTAATAAATTATCTTGGATGTACTACAGGATATGTACCTGGACAGTGGCATACAGCGACAGTAGTCCCACAACACTCAGGAGGCACCTTGATCAACCCTGGGTAATTCAACATCATATGCATAACCGGGATGGTCTGCTAAACTATGATATTATGCAGTATGGGTTGCATATGCAGTGATATCGGGTACCTGCAGACACATACTCCCAGCCACTGTGCCTTTGTGATGGGCTGATCCAGCCTTTTGAACATGGCTGACCTTTCAATGCGGTCACTAGGGCCATTGCTGAGGGCAACGCACAGACAACTGCTGCCATGATCATGGCCTAACACTGATTGACATGTGATGTATGGTCATCCCCTTTTGGTGGAACTAGATACACACAACATATCACATGGACATACCTATAGATACAGACCTATGACACATTTGGAGCGTTCACAGTAAACACACTATTAACCTGCTACTTTGCATTACCTGTGTTTGTCTCAGCTGTTGGTGTTTCACCTTCTACTGCTTGCTGCTGCTGCTTCCAGTTCTGAAAAGCTACAGTCAGTATTATTTTTTTTTCAGGTTCACTCATGTGCTTACAGTCAGAAATGTTTTATTATCAGGTTCACACATTTGCTTACAGTCAGAAATTTTTTTTTCAAGTTCACTCGCTTGCTTGCTTTCTGTATCACTGTTAGTACTTCACATTGCTGCAATGAATGCATTGCATGTGTGGAGTGTTAGTACTGGATGCTTTTGTAGGTATCTGCATAGGTCCATGTGATGGCTTCTGCACCAATTGTAGGACTGCATTTGCTAATTGCATACAGCCAGTTGTGGACTGATTGCAGTTCTCACTGTGATTGCAAGTAAGTCCTATAAAAGGGTATGTGAGATAGGCCTTGCCCTTTCAGATTGTACGGGCGGGGACCATGCTGGTATGCTGTGGACGGTGTTCTGTGAGTGTAAAGGTTAGTATCTCTCTCATGATTCAGGCTGTGTTGTTGATTCAATTTGCTCCATTCCTCTCTCCTGTTCCCTGTAGTATGTTTGTATGCATAATGACACCTACAACTATCTTTAGATATGTATTTATATATATATATATATATATATATATATATATATATATATATATATATATATATATATATATGTGTGTGTGTGTGTGTGTACATATACATACATTTCTATATGTACATTAGCTTACATTATTACCTACAAGCTAACAACTAGCATGGCTGTATCTGTTCACACATTACTATTATGGGAATCCAGTAATTATGACAGTAAAAGTCCACATGACATGCTTTGGGTACTACACATCTTATATTCCCTTTATATTCATCCCTACTATTACATGTTATATTTATTTTAGCACAATGCTCTTGTATGAGAGTCATGGCTTAGTGGTAGGTCATACAGGCTAGTGTTGCCAAGGTCCTGTGTTTGGGACTGACAGTGGGATTTTATTTTTCTTTTGAACTGAGTACAGGACCTGTCAATCAAAGTGCCTAAGGCACTTTTAAGCAGTTAAAACCAGGTCTGCGCTGGTTTGCGCGGAGCTCACCCATGCGCACTGGCATTGAGCTCCGCTCACACACGCGCACACCTGCGCTATTTTCTTTGAAAGAAAAGAAAAAGGGGTGACAGGAAAGTGGTGAAAAAGGGGTCACTAAGAGGGTAAGACAGTAGGGAAACAAGCTTGGGATTTGCAGGAGGGATGTAGGTAAGGCCCATAGATGCCCATGTCTTTATCAGCAACAGCTGTGCATTTGTATGTAATTTGGTGTGACATTTTAAACCTTCCACCCCTGAGAGAGGTGTCAGGACAACATTAATACTTGTTGTATGGCCAATTGTAATTGACAGTTTCAATGTCCAGCGGACATGTGTGCAAAATGGGCAGCTATGTATGGGGCGTAATATTTTTGTGGGTACAGAGTGCCCTTTTTTTTTCAGGTGAGAGTGGTATGTCAGGTGAAGGAAGTCGGTATAGCTGGGGAGGTAGGTTGGGTAGGTTAACAGACAAGACAAACAAGACGCATACAGGGGCAGTGTATGACACGTGTGGGGGGGGTTACACAATTGACGGGGATGGAGGTTGGGATATCCAGAGCCCATGAGCCCACAGATGGCAACAGTGGAACTGATATCCCCACCCATAGGCAGTTGCCACTGTTCCTTCACTGCCCAGGATGGGGCTGTGCTGGGAGCTGTGCAGGCGGGGCAACGGGCATGCCCATGAGCTGTGCCACCAGGGCCTCAAGCTGGCATAGGGGCCGAAGAACAGAGTCCTGGATCTCCCTTCGCACCACAGACCAGACACCTTGGAGGGTGAGTGGACGATCTCCTCCGGCCATGCTTGCAGAGGGGGGACAAGCCCCATCCCCTGCAGCGCTTCCACCCACAGGTGGCACAGGGCCACCGGAGGAGAATCCGGCCTGGGCACTAGTGCCAGCTGCACTTGCCAGATGAGGTGGGAGAGGTGGGTCCACTGGAACCCACCTTCCCAAGCATTCTATGTTTGGCAATATGTCATGTCAGTTTGGGTTAGTAGCATATCATACCATTCAAATTAGTTGTAACAGCATGCATTAGTATTCCCATTAAACAAACACCCAGATATTAACACCATTAAACAGCAAGCATAACGCATGCATAATTTTAACAGCAATACACAGTCAAACAACATGCATGGTTGATTAATGGCAACAGGCCATCAGGTTTGCAGGTATGAACAGGGCAGATGCATCAACGGACATGCATATATTTATAAACCAACAGGACAAATGTCCAGGGGTATTAATTGTGTTTGCACATACCATTTACACGTTGAGTATATTAGATGCAGTTATAGGGTGGGGTGGAGAAAAAATATTAACACCTTCAGAACAAATACATATGCTGTACATTTGTGATAGCTGCAGATATATACACAATTCTGTTATAAGTACAGTTTCTTATATGATAACTACTTCAGTTTAATGCTAGAACTGTTACTGATACATCACTATACAAGTTATTAAGGCTTTGCTCAGCTACATCATCCTGCTACATTTTGCTGACAGAGCAGGAGACAACTGTGGATGTTTAGTATGTCAGACAATCATTTATACTATCTGCAATTTGTAGACTGTGAGCACCATATACAGATTTTGGGTTACACATTCCAGATGCAGACACACTTTCATCAGGTTATGCTGTTCAGTTTTGCTTCTCACATGCATTTAGTTCTGTACTGACTGACTGCAGTATATTTATTCCAGAGTTATTACTACTTTATTTGTGGATACATTAACCTTTCTCACACTCTCACATCTTGCTATTTTACATTTCAGGATGGTACTTCTAGGCTTTATTAACATGTTATACCTGTGGTTATTGCAATCCTTTCCAGCAGCCTCACTTCTGTCATGTTTCAGTATTTCAACAGGGGATATATCTCACATGTGCTTTACTCAGCTTCTGCAGCTGTACTCTTCAGCCTACTGCAGGTTGTATACTATTTTATTACAGGTGGGACATCTGTATTACAGACCATTTATGTCTGTCTATTTTATTTTCAGTTTTACTTACATACTGCAAAACACTTTTTTAATGAAGCAATACCTGCACACTTACACTTGTTACTTGCACATTTTATTACTTATTGACTACACTGCCCTCTTCTGCTAACTGCCATACTTTCAGATTTCTTTACAGTTACTAGGTGAGGGTTACTGACCTGCTTGGTGGCGCAGCCGCACCAGCCTGTCGGCATGGGCCCTGCGGTTCGCAGAGCGGACACCTGCAGCTGTAATACAAAAGAAGTAATATTGGAATACACATCTCCATAATATCAGATAGTTGAATTCCTTACATACATAGTAAAATGTAACTTACTCAGTAGTGGGGCGTTGGGCATTTGCCGGGCCTCCTGGATCCATTGGTTCAATAGGTCCTGCTTGCATCTCTTCAGGTCCGCATGGTGGTGATGAACCTGCTCACCAGTCCGAGGAATCCCAGTGGCACTGGTGAGATTATGAGCCAACCAGTCCCACGCCTCAGCCCTGTACACTCACCACGAGACCTGGCCCTGCATGAGTTTGGCCTCATGATGATGGACTAGGAGCCAGACCATGTATCTGGACTTCTCAACGCCCCACGCTGTGCTCGAAAGCAACTTCCCTCCCCTACTCCACTCATTCTGCCTGCAGGTCAGTTCTACAATCGTTTATGCCGTGTATTCCTGCCTATGGGGCTTATATATGCAGTCTTTCCTGCACATTTCTATGATTGGCCATTTTGGAATTGTATCAACTTCACAGAAACTGCTTTCTCATGCTCCACTTTCTAGTAAATCCTATATATATGCTATTACTGCATGTTTAGGTACTGCTGTCATGGCTTGGTGGTTTAGTATCTTGACTCTAGTGCATGGTATGCTGGGTTTGAAGCTGGCCACTACTGTTTATGACTGTCTAGACAGGCTGAGGGGTGTGTATGTGTAAAGGCAGTTTTGATACAGCTTGCTCAACGATGTCCATGGGTTAGCTTGTTGGTGCGGTGCGTAGCTCTGCGCAAACGGGGTGCGCTGGTTTAAACGTTATTTGGCTACTAGCACGCATATTACACTCAGCACAGCTAGGATCACACAATTTGAGAGTGTTAAACCAGTGCTCAGCTACAGGCACTTATTTTGCACCCGTTGAACCACTGCTCACCTACGGGAACTCTGACTCAACTTGTTTGACTGCAGCTTAGCTACGGATACATTTCACATTTGTTTTCATCTTGCATTACTTCAAAATATATGGCCCATTTCATTCCATTTTACATAAAATCTAATTTTATATGTGTACATATATGTCAGGGACTTGTTTTGTGCTTATTTACAAAAAAAAATTTTTGATGTTGGGGAGGATCGAACCTTGCCTGCCTGCTCTTCAGACGAAGTCACTACCGCTACCCCCTTGCTTTTTGGCTTACTTTGCATATTTAGTTCTTATATCGTTTTCCACTGACTGCTAACTGCAGTTGCGCTACGGGCACGCCCGCGCAAAGGAGCGCACCCACAAGCAACCATTTACATGGTTTAAAAAAAGAATAAACTATTTTCATTTCTATATTTTATGTTCATGGTCTGTGGGGGCATGTGTTGTGTTGTATTTATTCACATTTCCATGGCCTCTCTCGTGGGTGTTTACTTTCAGACATTTTAACCTTCTAGGGGTGTGTCCGCTTGCAGGGCTCGGCCTACGGACACGACCCCTACTGTCTTAAATGGACCGTGTAAGCCTTAGGTGTGATTCAGCATGCCTCATGCATATGCATGACATGCTGACATCACACAGTTTAACTGCAGCCTCCGTGTAAGAGTTATAACTCTTACACGGAGGCTTTGTGAATCCTGTCCAATATCACAGCAGCTTAAAGTGAAGCAGGTTTTGGAAAGCAATTATAAGACTGTTAATTTGCATTATACTTCATATTGTATTTTCTTTGTCCTTATGTTACTATGTTGTTAAATTGCTCCTTCATGTACCAATTGCTCATAATAAGCAGAGTATTTTATATTTTGTATGTAACATTTCCTGCTTGTGAATTGAAACTGAAATAAAAATTAAATTAAAAAAAAATAATACTTCTTGCATTCTTATCAGATAAAGGACAATTAATGGTTTTAAAATAATTCACTTTATTAATTAACCCTCCAGAGGCAACAATTGTATCAATTCTAGTTTGTGACCCATATGCATAACGTGTGAAGAACAATTAGTTATCTTCTACTTTTACTATTACATCATTACTAATCCATCTGTTTAGTGCTTTAGCTGATGCTAGAATGTTAGCTTTTTTATGTTCACTTGTATCTTCTGTACTAGATATACAGTTAAAATTCACTGCTAAATTAAACTATCCTTTCAATAACTTTGTAATAAGTTTAAGTGATCTTTAGACACTCCTGCACGTATTCCAAGGATCCAGTAAAAAATCAGAGTTTGTAATTATATGTAAGAGATAACAAATGTATACATATCTTTGGGATCATTAATGGATTCCATGACCCTAGGAATTATAGTAGATTTTTGCAAAAGGGTAACAGTTCCTCTACTCTTTTTAAAATAAACAGATGATGACATTTCATAACCTAAGTTATTTGAATATTCTATATATTTATCTATCAGGTAAGTCCCTTGCAAGAATATAATGTCTCCTCTATTTTAATTTTAGATATCTCATTAATGATTTCCTGTTGTTACCATTATTTAACCCATTTACATTAGTAGATAATAGATTACAACTATCCATACTGCATATTTAAAAATATTTATTTTAAGAGATAATATGACACATTTATCCACCATATTAATGTGGTTGTATATGCCAATAATGCATTCTCCAACAATATCTTAGCATTCCATATTTTTTGAATTGTTCCTTTCTACAGGCTAATCTACTAAAAGCCATAAATAAAAGCAGATAAAAAGTCTACAACTGTAGATATATATATATATATATATATATATATATATATATATATATATTTGCATTTGTTAACTGGGATGGTCTGATTGGATACAGGTCAATTTTCAGTGGAGGCCCAGGGAGAAAATCTCCACATGTGGATAGATACAGAAGTGTTAACAGTAGCAGTTTTATATAGTTACATATACCCCGGGATTCATGAAGCTTGCGCCAGGTGCACGCATAGCGTGGGTGATATAATGCCAAATATGGCCACCGAGCAATTCAGGTATGATCCAATTCCACGTGCACTACTGGCATACACCAGATCTGTGCAGCCCCCGTCATAAGTATGCTAATCACCCCATGTGCAGTTTGGCACCATGCAAATGAAGGCATATAGCGATTCATGAAGTGGGGCAGGCGTAGCGTAAGCCCACGGAAATGTAAACCAAAAAAAATGGTTTACATTTTCCCAAACAGAACATCGGAGCAATGGAAGAGGGCCAGACCCAGGTATCACAACGTTAACATATGCCAATGGTGAAATACACAGACAATGGCACAAGAAAAGAAGCACAACATGTAAATAACAACATTTAATGTCATGTCCACAGTAACAGCAGAACCACAGGACATGTGTGCGGAAGGTGTAACATAAAGAAATAATATAATATAAAATTGCATCGTAATAGAAATCACATTTACAGCATAATACACAATGGTATGCATGGAACACCACAACCAAGGTGCAAGGGTTGCTAAGGGCTCGTGTCAGGCTTCGGTGCAGAAGCTATGAATTAGTAGTCAATGCCATGCAAATGAGGCAGATAATACTGAATCGCAAATGTCCCGCCGGAGTAAGGTTGTACCACAGGGCGCAGCGGTATAACAACGAGGAGTGGCTCAAATGAGATACATGACATCAGCAGAGGGGTGTGCCACCATAGCAGTAAGCACATTGGAGCATAGCAAACCTGGCCTGTCCGTCACTAAGCAAAGCTGCAGGACAGGGGTGGGGAGGAATCATTTAGCTGAGAGCACACATTGAGCGCAAAAGTGCATGTGTACAAGGATGACAATGTTCCCGAAACCCAGTAATGTGACGCACGCACCACAAACAATAGCAGAAACAGGAAGGTGAGAGGAAGAATATAAGGAAATGCAGAAGAAGGGTAATTGGAGTACTAATGAGCAATCAACACCAATCAATCCACAAAGGCCAATCGATGGCAGCTGACAACTCTGCATGCAGAAACCTGCAAAACATGATAGGGGAGGCATTTGAATGCAAAGAAAGTAGGGGAGGTAGCGGATTGCAAAGATAGGAGACCTGACACAGCAGAGCAAAGCAAACTGGCAGCAGACCGGCAGTAGCACACAAAACACGTGATATGCCATGTCCATGAAAGTACAAATGACAGTACTCTGCAGGATGCACGCCAAAAAATGGTAGGTGCAACGCACAGAAATTGTAAGGGAAGGTCAAAAGGTAATCCATGGCAGGCAAAAGTAATTCAACACCAAAGGCACCACAATTGTAGTTCCAGCGGTAAAACACAGAAGATAACCTGTAGCTACGACCATACAAACACACCCTATGACATCATCGGTGCGCACAGCACAATAGTATAAAGTGTGAATGCACACAGCACACACCCGTGTATTCCCAAACACCGCACCATAGGTGTAAACACACGGGGAACTTTTAAAATGTACATGTTGGGAGCTGCCATAGCTGTGATCCATCAGCATGTGTTCGAGACTGATGGTGTTGTGGAGGAGGATGCCGACAACCACTGCAGGCCTCGGAGGAGAAGGAGAGTGTTCAGACCAAGGGTAACCTACCAGGGGCTACATGACCTGGAGATAGTAGAGCATTACAGGGTGGACAGGGACATCTTACAGCAAATAGTGGAGCTGTGCCGGCCACGCCTGAAAACAAGAAACAACAGAGGGGAAGCCATCCCAGTGGACACAAAGGTATGTGTAAGCTTGTGAATACTGGCCACAGGTACCTTTCAATGGCCAACTGGAGATATAATGGGCATCTCACAGGCATCAGCATCCAGGGTACTACACCAGTTCCTGGATGCCATGTTACCACATGCCAATGAGCAGATATACTTCTCCAGATCTCAGGAGGAGTTGGCTAGCAATATGCGCCACTTCCACCATGTGGCACAATACCCGGAGGTACTGGGTGCAATAGACTGCACGCACATACAAATCAAGTCACCACCCGGTGAGCAGGGTAGACACTACATAAACCGCAAGGGATTCCACTCCATCAACTGCCAGGTTGTGTGCAATGCCCAGGACATTATCATGGATGTGTGTGCTGGCAGCCCTGGAAGCTACCACGACTCCCATATCTGGCATGCTTCACAGCTGTATCAGGTATTTGTCAGGGGGGACATTACACATGGCCACCTCGTGGGGGATGCTGGCTATGAACTGGAGCCATGGATGATGACTCCCATCAGAAATGCACACACACACCCATGCAAGAATGCCATAATGAGGCACACGCACAAACCAGAATCATCATAGAGCGTGTGTTCGGGATGCTGAAATCACGGGTCCGGTGCTTGGATACATCTGGTGGAGCCTTGCAGTACTCTCCAGGCACATGTGCCCACATATTCATAGTATGTGCCATGCTACATAATATGATCCTGTGGAAGCAGCTGCTGCAGGTACATAATGGTGAAGGGCCACAAAGCCTACCACAATTGCCAAGGCCAGTTCAGGCACAGAGGGCTTCAGGCCATGAACACACTGTGCCAGCCCCAGTAGGCAGACGGAGGCGTACCCAATATGCCTACGCCTTGGCAAAGAGGGAACGTATAGCACATACTCTGACAGTGTAGGCCCCGTGGACTGACACCTCCCCACCTGCACACACAGTAAAATGGACGTCACACAAACATGACCACCTGTAAATTGTAATGTATAGGTGGCCCTATGTGTGACTCCTACATAAGCAGCCCCCAAACACTGTAAACACAACAGCCAGTGGAACACGGAACGCCAACACCTGAACAGTACACGAGTCCTACAGCATATGGCGTTGATGTGTGCCTGCCACGTTCGCTGCAAGACATATATATATCTATATATATATATATATATATATATATATATATATATATATATATATATATATATATATAATACAGATAGAAAGGGAAATAGAGGGATATAAGGTGATTTAGATGTATCCAGCGATATCTGTAAATATAATAGATAGTGCAATGACAATCATAACATCTTGGAGGTGCAAATTAATAGGATACCGCCAACTATGGAATGTGTAACATACTGATATGCATAACCGAGAGGCTGAAAGACCGACAGAACTCAGTACCGGAACAGTACATGCGTGTGTAATAGTAAGATGATATGAAGGGAGAGTTAGTCACCGCTGCCGGTGTCGCGGTCCACATAGGTACTGTATGCAATTGTTCCCGTGAGTGCTGTAGTATGTGTACATGTGCATTAAGGGTGCCCTGTGCGTCGCTGTGTGAGTGTAATGTGTGTGTGTCTGCAACATGTGTATGTTGGTGCCAAGTCAGAGGCAGATCAGAACGGTAGGTGTAGGCATACAGTAAGCTAGCCTCAGGCATATGTTCACTACCAGTCCCACAGTAGTAGGGACAGCCCCACCCTGGGTAGGTGTGTCCTGACATAGAACAATACAAAGTGAAAATGTCCGAGATGGTAGTACAGAAATATGTCCCATAAGAAATGTAACAGACGTATGTAATAGTCATGCCTGTATGTATGACACTGCAATGTTACATGCAATATGATACGGTGCTAAAGTCACACAACAGTAGGTATGTATCGCGGACAAAAGTATGTGCTACCTGTGTACTGACCATGGCTACGTGTTGGGCCGGAAACACCGCTGTGTGTCCCGTAAGTGTCAAACAATTACCATATGAAAATGTTGCAACCAGTGGCAAACAGGCTATTTTAACAACAAGACCACAATGACGGCAAATATCTGGGACAGAAAGACAAGGGATAGCTGTCACGTACACATATCCCCTGATAAACCGCATCAGTTACGGAGGTATACATCTAGCAAGCTCACCTGCAGACGATATAGAAACCAATTAACAACAGCCCAACCTACAATCCCATAACATAAGACTATTAACTGTTAACTCTCCATGTAGGGACGGAGCACACACACAACTATACGGACTATGTAGAGATGCAAGGCCCACAAACCGTATCTGTTATGTACAACCACCAACATCCCCCACACTAGATACTAAAGGAATACAAACCGTAATAGCAGCACAAATATACAGTCAGTCAATGACATTTGCAGAACCCCAACATACCATGTGAGAGACACAATTAATGGTGGAATGCATAATTGCATGCGTTATATAATGGAAAAAACAGCCATGTTACAGGTTTTTAATGCAATACTCTGTTATCAGTCATCGGTATGACAGGTACACCCACATGTTGAACCAAATACTCCACCTGTCACACACAATCCATGGGGGACATGAATCCCAAATATACTTGTCTCCATGCATAGCAGTTGCAGTTACACATAACATAACACAATGCAGACCGTCTCCTAGAAGGTAGGGCAAATAGGCAATGCCCAGGTGGAGAATCCAATTATACCCCAGTGTCGATGCGTAATTTCTGAATGGGGTAAATGCACAGGTGATATGCACGTAATTAGTCACTGAGGAACAGCAATTGGCGGGATGAATCCACATGTTGCAGGTATCGACGTATATAAGGATGACTCTCCAGACATTCAAACCGTATGCTCATACTGACAAACTGTCTAAACATAGATACTATTGAATCGAATCTAATCTAAATGAAATGAAATGACACAAAACGAAATTAAATGCCAACAAGGTATGTAGAACACACGATATGTAAGGTTGTGTAACGCATGATCTGTATTAATAAGTTGTACTATATGTGAATGCTGGTTTTCATTAATTAAACTTGTCCACAATGCATAAAGTGTTGAAAGGTAGTTATGTAGTGATGTCTTGCTGAGCATACTAATGCTTGTAGAAACCGTGTGTACAGCAGTGGGACATAATGTACACAGCACAGACACCACAAGGGATGCTACATGAGGGCATTAAACAGAACAATGCCATACAACACGCCATTGCTGGTAGTGGATGTCCAACAAGGACGTGACATAGCAGGGGATAGTATATGTATGTATACTGTCACAGCACACATCTGTATGGACATATACTGTTAATGACATATGTAAGGTTGGCCCGCCGTGCAAGTATGCTCTGCATTAGGGGATATTATGTGAAATATGTGTAATGTATAGTATTCTAGGTAGATATGACAGATATTCTACAGAGTATCACAGGCATAACATGCAAACCACAGGTATTGCCTATTGGTATGTACAATAACAGGATACATATGGCCTGTAGGTATGGGACATAGTAGTAGCATGACAGCTACTCTAAATGGAAGGGCCACCAAGTAACCATGCACAAAGGACATGTAATAGCTGCACAGGTGCATAGTGGGATACTATGCAGTCAGCCAAGTCCATGTGTAAGCACATGTACAGTGGACACACTAGTGTCACCTCTCCAGGGTAGTGTCCTGTGAACAGCAGAGCCAGGTGTCACCTGCACCTCTGCACAGTACAGCCACTGCAGTGATCCCAGGCCTACATGTGTCACACAAACACCAAGGGAGGTATCACATGAACAGTGCTACGGAGTGTCCCTGCGGGATGTACATAGGACCTATGTTCCACAGCATGGTGTGTGTCAGGTTTGGGGATGTAACACAGAAGCACATCCCATGCAGTGTGGTGTGTGTGCACATATCCAGGAGCATGTAGCTCACAGTGGCCACTGCATATGTTATGTATGAGGAGTATATGCATCAATAATGTGGTGGACATGGGCCCTGTCAGGGCAGCTGAAGTCACCCCTGAGTATGTGGTATGCAAATGTGTACAGATGTGGTGTCCGTAGTTCAGCCGCATAGGTAAACTGTCTGAGCTCAGTGAATGTCATGGCATGTAAATGTTGTGGCTTGTAAAGCTGTAGCTGTTGTTTAAGGTACACCCTAAATGGGGTGTTGTACCCTTGACTGTGTGTAGATGTCTTTAGTTCAGAGGTACAATGGGTGCCTATGTACCAGCTACACACCCAGAACAGATAGGTGTGACCTCAAAGAAGGATATACATGCCACAGTGGAATACGGTAACCACAGGAGTGTGTGCGACATATGTGTGTACTACAACCATGTACAGTGTGTTATTTATGTAGGGGACCACTGTCCATGTGATAGTCAGTGGGTGAATGGTGTAATGCAAAGGTGATGTGCATGCACCTTGCGTCATGCAGCTTGATGCCATGATACTCATATTATGTATCTCTCACAGTGACACCCATATGGTTGGTGTCAGTATCAGCTGGTGGAGCAATCATGGCACATGGTGTGTAGGTGTTTGAAAGCTAGGCAGGGATGGTACTCTGTGCCAGCATGTTCTGCATGGAAGCATATACTGAACATGAGTGGCCCTATGACTGATGACCGTGTTATGCAGTATGTACCTGACATGTAGTAGGTACTATGGTATGCTGGCACCACTGTGTGTCCTGTCCATGAGCCACATAGCATAATATCCTGAGACACAGGGTACGATGTGCAGGTGGATGTGTATGTTGTCAATACCAGAATGGGGAATGGTGCTGACAGGCAATGTGAGGACAATGTATGATATGTGGACCTCCGTACCATCAGCAACTGCCCTGGCAACTGTATGAAAGGTGTCCACCATGTGTAGGGGCCTTGCTGTGGCATTCAGAAGCCCAACTCAGGTGTCAGGAAAGGACGGGAGGCCAAGAAAGTCTGTATGAATTACGTCCTTTATGATGTGCCCCATATCCATGCAGAATGGTCCAGTCAGGTGTGTATGACTATAGTCCCACTCGTGCAATGTGGTGCCACCTGTGTGTAGTGTGATAAATGCTGCTGTGTGGCAGTCAGGGGCTACAATGTCCAACAAAAGGCTACCAGTGAATATTGTGGCCTGGTGGGGAGACATGTACTCCACAGGTTGGTGGGACATTACAGCCAGGGACGTTGGAAGATGACATTGGGCCAGTGTCCCAGGACATATAGGCTGTAAGTCAGTACTGTGTATGTGACCACAGGGACACCACGATGTTCATTTACGGCTTGCAGCCCTGTAGTGAGTGAGAGGGTGTAATGTCAGCAAGTAATCCATCCCCTGGCACGTTGCCAACATTAACTTGGTCTGCAATGTTCAGTTGACTGTCGTATGTGACAGCAGATGTGGATGTTGCCAAAGAATACTGACATACCACCGCAATGCCTGAGGCACCACACCGGAATCTGTGGCAGTCATGTTTAAGTAGCTATCCTTGAAGTATGTGATGAGGGACCTCGTGTCCCCACTATGGCTGACCAGTGAGCCACCCCACACATGTGAATGTACACCACTGTGCAACAGCCTGCACCTGTGGTTGTACATCATATGCTCATTTAACATGACCACCACAGTGGCATCTTTTATCAGGTCTGTACCACCATGGCTCTGTATGGAATAGCATGATCCCTGCAATTGTGTACATGCTACTGAAGTGCACTGGGGTATGTGTCAGCATATGTATGTTTAGTGTCCATCTGCATGGGTGCCATGATGTTAACAACTGCTGTCAGCAGACATCTGTAGTAGTTGTAGTACACATGTACTGTGTATGCTGTGATGGGTGTAATTCCATGATGTGGCTAGCAAGGTCGTGTAGCATATGTTTGGAATCCACCAATGAGGGGATAACCCCAGGTGTGTCACACCAGTCACATGGAGGTAGTGTTCATGCCAAGGGTAGTGTAGGTATCGGAGGTGTTGTGTATTGCTTGATCCAGCTGAGTGGAGGGTATGACTCAAGGATGTGTTGGTACATGGGTGTCTATCCCAGGGAAGTGTGGGGTAGTGTCAGTCACACATCAGTAGTAGCTGTCTGAGGCCCACTGTCCACTATACCAACACAGAAGGTATGTAACCCGTGGTGTATGATGTAGACTCTGTCGCTTGTTACAATGTGTATAGCGGTCCCAAACACAGTTAGTAGCACATGGAGCACCTCTGATGCATTGTGCTAAGCAACTATCCAGGATGTGTGCAAAACATTGTGTGATGTGTGAACCCTTCATCTGTGGGTGTTCCGGTCCAGGTATGTGCCTGAAAGGTATGGTCATTCTACAACCTGTCATTGCAGGTGTGCTCTGTAGAGCCTAGAGGCAGGTCCAAGTCACTGCAGAGATGTTTGAGTGGTGCAATAGTAGGTGTGCTTTGCCTGCATGCATCACAGTGGAAGATGCAAGCATTGTTCCACATGACCCCATGTCATGCTTGCCAGTTACCGCCCTGCCGGTGACAGTTATGTGAAACTGCAAGACAGGCAATATAGCATCTGAAGACGTACATGTGAGCTGTACTCCCCGGGCTGACAGGTGCAAGTCATGTGTGCCACAGCATTGTGTTTGACCTGGACAGTCATAGCGGACAGATACCACATGCCTGTGGAATGACAATAGGAGCATAGGCAACTGTTGCAGTGACACAGTAGGTCAATGTACAGTGTTCTTGTGTCCAGACCAATGCAGAATGCCCACCATGGCTAGGCACACACCCTCAGGGCTATAAGACTGGTGACCCATTGCATGTTCCTGCACACGTGGTCTGTGCAGTGGCATCACACGGCAGTCACAATAACATGGTGTATGAGAGATATATCAGACCTAGTGATGTGTGGCATGCCTGCGAAGGTCAAGTTGCAGAGGTGGTCACCCGACCGCAATATCTAAGCGACTAATGCCTTCTGTAGCCTGATGTGTGGAACTGCAGTGTGACTCCCAACAGAATCATCCATGACTGGTGTGTTGTGAATGTTGTAACCCATGAGTCTGCAGGCTATACGCTGGTGATGTTGTCTGCCATTATGGGGGCCACCACTGGTGCCTACAGTGGGTATAGAGACTTATTGCATACATTGTTCTTGCAGGAGTGGTCAGTGTTGTAGATGATGTGGGACTACGTGATGGGTGGTGTGTGATGCGAATGTTACACATCCACAAAAGACTGTCAGGTGCAGTCATGGTTGTCGACAGCATTACCCCCAGCCACAGCTGTCAGCACCCTGCCCCAATATGAGTAACGGTAGCCCTCATACCGTGTGACTAATGTGTAAAACATGGAACACCTACAACTGGCTGACTAACAGCGTCAACTAGGAAGGGCATATGATGGCTGAAATATGCTGGTCTAATGTATAAATATGATATTCCAATGAATTACTATGATTCCCATCTATTTAGCCATGGCTGGCATGTAAACCATTTATAACAATGAATGTGTGACAGACCCTTCCAACGTGGAACCTTGATGAACATGCACCTGTTAGAACAACAAATGAGGTACGTTGCACGTAATGATGTACAACTGACAGCTATGGGCCCAGCATAGCTGCAGAAGCGCATCCCCAACAGGCTGTAGTGCTGTATGTTGGGAGGTGAGCATTGAATGTGTACATGAGACAATTGCTCTATTGCCAAATGTATGACATATCCGTCATATAGGAGTAGCACCGGTACGTGACAGTTGGACATGCCTGTACATGCCTCAATGTCCCACAGGATATGTGTGTTACGTGTGTACAACACCTGTCGTACCTTCAGCAAGCTGGGAAGTGTAGGACTACCAGTGTACTTGTGGGACATGTTGTGCAATGGGCGCAATGGTAATCAGTAGCGCACGACATGCTCACATGTCCTGCACAAGTGCCTAGCTTGACCATACAATACAGATAGGGTGTTGGATAATAGCAACCCACAAGAGGTGATGAGTCATTCAGGGTGGCACCGCACTATCACCCTGCTGAGTATGGTGTGCATGTCCATGATACATCAGCACTGTAGATGTTAGCAGCACAGATGTACAAGACAGCATGGATATTTGATTACAAATACCTTTGCATGTCACAGGTGTGTTCCACCAGTGGCCTGTTGACAGACACACAACAACAAAAGGTGCAAGAGTGACATGTGCACAGCACATCAGTGCCAGCTACAGTAGAACAGGGTTAATGTGTTGTCATGAGCACAGCACATCAGTGCCATCTACAGAAGAACAGAGTTAATGTGTTGCACCCCACCCTCATTGTAGCCCATACCACACAGACAAATGTTAGGCATCTGTGTATGTAAGGCTGGGAATGGACATGACCTAGCAGTATAGCTGTACAGGACAGCATGGATATATGATTACGAATACCTTTGCATGTCACAGGTGTGTTCCACCAGTGGCCTGTTGACAGACACACAACAAAAAAAGGTGCAAGAGTGACATGTGCACAGCACATCAGTGCTGGCTACAGTAGAACAGGGTTAATGTGTTGACATGTGCACAGAACATCAGCGCCAGCTACAGTCAAACGGGGTTTGTGTTGCACCCCACCGTCATTGTAGCCCATACCACACAGACAAATGTCATGCATCTGTGTATGTACAGCTGGGAATGGACCTGACCTAGCAGTATAGCTGTGTCAGTGTTGTGAACAACATACAGAATGGGCTGTGTGGGTGAGGTGTGTGACATATGTGTACGGTCCGATGGATGATACCAGCAGTTTCATCACTAGGTGAACATCCCTGTGCCCATAAATGAATACCTAGGCTGTGGTCAACATCATGGTCACTGTGGAAGGGATGGTGCTGTGCAGTGCACCCGCCAACATGGTGATGTCTCCAGGCACTGGAGGTAGTCATATGAGGTACCCATGTCAGGTCAGGGTGCCGTCCATGTGCACGGGAGATCACCGGGTGGGCATATACAGCACTGTGGTGACCAATATTGGATCACATACCACCTGTAAGGGGTAATGGCTATGCATGGATGTGCAATACCAGCCTGCACAATCCACACCCCAACCATGCAGCATGCTGCCTACCTTGCAGAAGGACATTGTCTACACCATGATGATGGACATGCTACATGTCCATATCCTGATCCATATGACATATGTCATGGACAGCCACCATCCTAATACTGGTTTTTCACAGGCTGGACATATCCCTGTGCCATATATGTGATAAACCCCTGCCATACCATGCAACCCTGTCCATCAAGGCTGCACATGTCATCCCAGTCATACATGGTGTGATGGCTTCATGGTACATGCAATATCAACTGACTGGATCAGTAATGTGGCACTGATGCACCTTGCGGTGTCGCAATTGCTGTGTGACAGAGTGGAAACAGTGCCCCCACATGCTATGGTTGATGATCATCCCTGCGAATGTCGTCTGAATACCCATTGTCCCATGTCTATCACATGTGCAATACAGGATTGTGTGACAGGATGTTCAACACCAGTACAGTGCTGAGTAGATGTATATGGCAAAACACATGCATGTACAGGTATCCATGCATATGTATGCATTGTCACTGCTCAAGTCCATTACGGCTGTGTCTGTGTTGCTATGTGACATATGCACAGCATCCAGGTGAACAGTAGTACCATGGACACATCGAGGCAAGTGCAGATAGGTAAGAACACCGGTGCAGGCAAGTACACATGGCCACAGCAAGACACCATCTAAATGGAGTATGTATACTGTAATGAGTGGACACACAGATATGATATGATATCCACTGCATAACGGGTGTGACAGGTGTGACACAAACATGTCAGCCATGTCAGTGTCATGATGCTTTGCAAAGATTACTGTGCAGATGTAGTAGATTTCATAGCAATTTATGTGCAGCGGTATGCCAGTACATCTGTGAGACTGTGACCTGTCACCATCATTATGTCTTACAGATAATGCCACGTACACTCCTCCCAGCATACAGCAGCCAGGAAGATGATGTCATCATTCCAGTGCTCCACGACAACTATGACGTGCTGTTTAGCCATGTGCCACAGCATGCCCAGCAGCGGGATGACCTGTGGCAGGATCTACGCAGGAGGTGAACAATGTGGGTGGCAACAACCGCACCTACCAGCAGGTGCACAAACACTGCACGAACCTGATACAGCATGCAAAACAGAGTGCCACTGCAATCGCCAGTGAACAAGGTGGAACAGGTGGTGGGCCACCAACCCAGCCCCCACTCACACACACAGAGGAGCTACTGGCCAGTCTGGCGACACCCAGGGAACAGCATGCAGAAACACTAGCTGCCATCATGGAAGTGGGTGTCTCCCAACCAATGAGCCTGGAGTTGCCTGGTAAGTCAGTACTACAAATATGAGTATTATATCTCATGTAGTTGCAAGTGTCACTGTACATCATGTAAAGTAACAACACATGCCAGGTATATGGGCACACAAGCTGCATACTACAGTATGCTACATTGTGTACGCACACATGTGCATACCATATGCTATAACACAGGTGAATGTGTTCACATGCACAGTGCAACCTGTGGCTGTCATACAGTCATGGATAATGTTCCTACTGTTGTGTCACCCCTATACAGGTACCTCTGGTGTGCTCCACAGACATGGGTCCGTCGCAGGTGAGACTGTTGTCAGTATCAGGCATGTTACAGTGTGGATCTGTTTGCCATGTGGCCAGTTAAAACTTGCACACCTGATGTTTGTTCCAGACACGATGTGCAGGTTGCACCACCATACATACATGCATGCCATCCATGTGCAATATATACAAACGTAAGGATACACCAACAAGAAACCACAGTACCTGTCATTGTGATATGTGTGGTCAGCTGTGCATACAATGGTGGAGGTGTTCTACAATGGAGGCATATGTAGTATGCATTGGAACAACATGTGTGGTATGCACACAGTACCACACAGTGAGCTGTGATATGGGCAGCCCACAGGTGTCACCATTGTGTCATATGCCCCTGCATTGTGTGCACACATTGTGATATGCCACCTGACATGTCCCAGGCGTGTAGTGTTCTGTCTGCAATATTGTCACACTATCACATGACCTAAACCCGACATACCAAACATCCAACCTGTTGTCTGCATAGCCCTGTGAATTGTGACAACTCTGACATCTATGGGAGTATGTCATATGGGGCAACACAGACATGTGGAAAAAATGCCCATCACACACAATTGTCCAACACATGTGCACACATGGCCATGGGTGATGGCCAGAGACATGTAGCCACACAGTACTTGAGATGTGGATACACCCCGTTGCACATTGCCCACACATAGTCCAATCATAGCCATAGTGGACCAATTATACATTTGATGTGGAACACCGGACAACCTAAATGCCTGTGCACAGCTACTGGAGGTGTCACTGACGACTACCATATACAATCTGTGGAACAGCATGACTGTGTTGCAGTTATGGCTATGCAATGTGTACATGTTATGCATTCTACAGCAACATACATGCGTCATGTTACCATGCAATGGCACAGTGTCTGTACTGCACACTGTATAGCAATGTAGATGGCTCACACTACCCTCCCATGCACATGCACATTTGCTAAATATGCATTCTATCTGTAGGACGTACACACAAGACTGGAATGTGAAGCCCATTATAATGCTGTACATGTGTCAGGACACCATTGTGTCAAACATGTATGCATGTTAATGCACATGTCAGCGGATTATATGTCAAGGTCACGTCAGCCATGTGTACTGTTAACCTGTTCTGGGCCACATGGTGTATCACGGTGATGCATGCAAACTACCATGATTGTGTGTAGTGCATGGCTACTGATATGACACCTGCTTGATGTAGTGTGCACCCCAGGGTGGTATGCATCCTAACACTATTAATGTCTGAGCAGCATGCCCTCTGCTGTAGTGCAGGCATGCTGCATGCCATCTGAAATATCACATGCATGGTGTGACTGTGTGTGTGTGTGTGTGTGTGTGTGTGTGTGTGTGTGTGTGTGTGTGTGTGTGTGTGTGTCTGTGTGTGTGTGTCTGTGTGTGTGTGTGTGTGTGTGTGTGTGTGTGTGTGTGTGTCTGTGTGTGTCATTGTGTGTGTGTATCTATGTGTGTGTGTGTATTTCTAATGTACCTTACAGTATTTCTTTGCATTCACAGGTGGTGTAGGTGCGTTACCCTCCTGCGGTCCATCTGATGTTAGTGTCCCCACAGATACTAGCGTTGATGAACATATGCATGAGGTACAGGCAGGGTTGTCAGGGGCTGAATCTGTGCCAATGGTTACCATCCCACCTATGTCCCCCTCTTCCCCACACACAGTTCTGCTGCCAACACATAATTGCCCATAGAGGAAGGACAGTCAGCATCTGTTGGCATTGAACAGGAATGTGTGGTGGCTACAGAAGGTGTCACTACACACCATGGTGCCAGTGTAATGACTGCTGATGTGCCACACAGGCATGTGGCTGGTGCTGCTCGTAGGAGGACCTCTGGCAGACATACACCTGCAGGACAGAGCACAGTAGCTGGTATCACCAGACGCATGTTCCAGACTGTAATGGCGGCACAGGCACGTGCCGAATGGTAGAACGAAGAAGGGCAGAGGCTGCAGATGGCTGCAATCCGTACCCTAAATGACAACATCCAGGCATTGGCAAATGCTCAACAGCAGATTGCTAATGTACTGGATAGAAGATTAGGTGAAATGGTCGGAATCCTCGACCGAGGCATGGCGATCCGCGAACGTGAGCTGTCTGTGCTGGAACACCTGGTAGGGGTGAGGCGTAGGCCAGCAACACCACCTAGTGTAGGTCGACGTGAGCACGCCACCTCTCATGACCAATCCCATAGTGCCGGTAGCAGTAGCAGTGCGGCTGGTGCTGCGCTGTCCACACCAGGACACAGCAGGTCAGGTGGACGTGGCCCTGGCCAGTCCCAGCATGGACACGGTTCCAGCAGACATGTGTATGTTGTCAATACCAGAATGGGGAATGGTGCTGACAGGCAATGTGAGGACAATGTATGATGTGTGGACCTCCGTACCATCAGCAACTGCCCTGGCAACTGTATGAAAGGTGTCCACCATGTGTAGGGGCCTTGCTGTGGCATTCTGAAGCCCAACCCGGGTGTCAGGAAAGGACGGGAGGCCAACAATGTCTGTGTGAATTACGTCCTTGATGATGTGCCCCATATCCATACAGAATGGTCCAGTCAGGTGTGTATGACTATAGTCCCACTCGTGCAAAGCGGTGCCACCTGTGTGTAGTGTGATAAATGCTGCTGTGTGGCAGTCAGGGGCTACAATGTCTGACAAAAGGCTACCAGTGAATATTGTGGCCTGGTGGGGGACATGTACTCCACAGGTTGGTGGGACATTACAGCCAGGGACGTTGGAAGGTGACATTGGGCCAGTGTCCCAGGACATATAGGGTGTAGGTCAGTACTGTGTATGTGACCACAGGGACACCACGATGTTCATGTACGGCTTGCGGCCCTGTAGTGAGTGAGAGGGTGTACTGTCAGCACGTAATCCATCCCCTGGCATGTTGCCAACATTAACTTGGTCTGCAATTTTCAGTTGACTGTTGTATGTGACAGCAGATGTGGATGTTGCCAAAGAATACTGACATACCACCACAATGCCTGAGGCCCCACACCGGAATCTGTAGCAGTCATGTTTAAGTAGCTAGCCTTGAAGTATGTGATGAGGGACCTCGTGGCCCCACCATGGCTGACCAGTGAGCCACCCCACACATGTGAATGTACACCACTGTGCAACAGCCCGCACCTGTGGTTGTACATCATATGTTCATGGAACATGACCACCACAATGGCATCTATTATCTGGTCTGTACCACCATGGCTCTGTATGGAATAGCATGATCCCTGCAATTGTGTACATGCTACTGAAGTGCACTGGGGTATGTGTCAGCATATGTATGTTTAGTGTCCATCTGCATGGGTGCCATGATGTTAACAACTGCTGTCAGCAGACATCTGTAGTAGTTGCAGTACACATGTACTGTGTATGCTGTGATGTGCGTGTTTCCAGGATGTGGCTAACAAGGTCAGGTAGCATATGTTTGGAATCCACCAATGACGGGATAACCCCAGGTGTGTCACACCAGTCACATGGAGGTAGTGTTCACGCCAAGGGTAGTGTAGGTATCGGAGGTGTTGTGTATTGGTTGATCCAGCTGAGCGGAGGGTATGACTCAAGGATGTGTTGGTACATGGGTGTCTATCCCAGGGAAGTGTGGGGTAGTGTCAGTCACACATCAGTAGTATCTGTCTGAGGCCCACTGTCCACTATACCAACACAGAAGGTATGTAACCCGTGGTGTATGATGTCGACTCTGTCGCTTGTTACAATGTGTATAGCGGTCCCAAACACAGTTAGTTGCACATGGAGCACTTCTGATGCATTGTGCTAAGCAACTATCCAGGATGTGTGCAAAACATTGTGTGATGTGTGAACCCTTCATCTGTGGGTGTTCTGGTCCAGGTATGTGCCTGAAAGGTATGGTCCGTCTACAACCTGTCATTGCAGGTGTGCTCTGTAGAGCCTAGAGGCAGGTCCAAGTCACTGCAGAGATGTTTGAGTGGTGCAATAGTAGGTGTGCCTTGCTTGCGTGCATCACAGTGGAAGATGCAAGCATTGTTCCACATGACCCCATGTCATGCTTGCCAGTTACCGCCCTTCCGGTGACAGTTATGTGAAACTGCAAGACAGGCAGTATAGCATCTGAAGATGTACATGTGAGCTGTACTCCCCGGGCTGACAGGTGCAAGTCATGTGTGCCACAGCATTGTGTTTGACCTGGACAGTCATAGCGGACAGATACCACATGCCTGTGGAATGACAATAGGAGCATAGGCAACTGTTGCAGTGACACAGTAGGTCAATGTACAGTGTTCTTGTGTCCAGACCAATAGAGAATGCCCACCATGGCTAGGCACACACCCTCAGGGCTATAAGACTGGTGACCCATTGCATGTCCCTGCACACGTGGTCTGTGCAGTGGCATCACACGGCAGTCACAATAACATGGTGTATGAGAGATATATCAGACCTAGTGATGTGTGGCATGCCTGCGAAGGTCAAGTTGCAGAGGTGGTCACTGACCCGACATCTAGCGACTAATGCCTTCTGTAGCCTGATGTGTGGAACTGCAGTGTGACTCAACAGAATCATCCATGACTGGCGTGTTGTGGATGTTGTAACCGATGAGTCTGCAGGCTATACGCTGGTGATGTTGTCTGCCATGATGGGGGCCACCACTGGTGCCTACAGTGGGTATAGAGACTTATTGCATAATGTTGTTCTTGCAGGAGTGGCCAGTGTTGTAGATGATGTGGGACTACGTGATGGGTGGTGTGTGATGCGAATGTTACACATCCACAAAAGACTGTCGGGTGCAGTCATGGTTGTCGACAGCATTACCCCCAGCCACAGCTGTCAGCACCCTGTCCCCAAAATGAGTAACGGTAGCACTCATACCGTATGACTAATGTGTAAAACATGGAACACCTACAACTGGCTGACTAACAGCATCAACTAGGAAGGGCATATGATGGCTGAAATATGCTGGTCTAATGTATAAATATGATATTCCAATGAATTACTATGATTCCCATCTATTTAGCCATGGCTGGCATGTAAACCATTTACAACAATGAATGTGTGACAGACCCTTCCAATGTGGAACCTTGATGAACATGCACCTGTTAGAACAACAAATGATGTACGTTGCACGTAATGATGTACAACTGACAGCTATGGGCCCAGCACGGCTGCAGAAGTGCATCCCCCACAGGCTGTAGTGCTGTATGTTGGGAGGTGAGCATTGAATGTGTACATCAGACAATTGCTCTATTGCCAAATGTACGACATATCCATCATATAGGAGTAGCACCGGTACGTGACAGTTGGACATGCCTGTACATGCGACCATGTCCCACAGGATATGTGTGTTACGTGTGTACAACACCTGTCCTACCTTCAGCAAGCTGGGAAGTATAGGACTGCCAGTGTACCTGTGGGACATGTTGTGCAATGGGCGCAATGGTAATCAGTAGCGCATGACATGCTCACATGTCCTGCACAAGTGCCTAGCTTGACCATACAATACAGATAGGGTGCTGGATAATAGCAACCCACAAGAGGTGATGAGTCATTCAGGGTGGCACCGCACTATCACCTTGCTGAGTATGGTGTGCATGTCCATGAAACATTAGCACTGTAGATGTTAGCAGTACAGATGTACAAGACAGCATGGATATTTGATTACAAATACCTTTGCATGTCACAGGTGTGTTCCACCAGTGGCCTGTTGACAGACACACAACAACAAAAGGTGCAAGAGTGACATGTGCACAGCACATCAGTGCCAACTACAGTAGAACAGGGTTAATGTGTTATCATGAGCACAGCACATCAGTGCCATCTACAGAAGAACAGGGTTAATGTGTTGCACCCCACCCTCATTGTAGCCCATACCACACAGACAAATGTTAGGCATCTGTGTATGTAAGGCTGGGAATGGACATGACCTAGCAGTATAGCTGTACAGGACAGCTTGGATATATGATTACGAATACCTTTTCATGTCACAGGTGTGTTCCACCAGTGGCCTGTTGACAGACACACAACAAAAGGTGCAAGAGTGACATGTGCACAGCACATCAGTGCCGGCTACAGTAGAACAGGGTTAATGTGTTGACATGTGCACAGAACATCAGCGCCAGCTACAGTCCAACGGGTTTTGTGTTGCACCCCACCGTCATTGTAGCCCATACCACACAGACAAATGTCATGCATCTGTGTATGTACAGCTGGGAATGGACCTGACCTAGCAGTATAGCTGTGTCAGTGTTGTGAACAACATACAGAATGGGCTGTGTGGGTGAGGTGTGTGATATATGTGTATGGTCCGATGGATGATACCAGCAGTGTCATCACTAGGTGAACATCCCTGTGCCCATAAATGAATACCTAGGCTGTGGTCAACATCATGGTCACTGTGGAAGGGATGGTGCTGTGCAGTGCACCCGCCAACATGGTGATATCTCCAGGCACTGGAGGTAGTCATATGAGGTACCCATGTCAGGTCAGGGTGCCATCCATGTGCACGGGAGATCACCGGGTGGGCATATACAGCACTGTGGTGACCAATATTGGATCACATACCACCTGTAAGGGGTAATGGCTATGCATGGATGTTCAATACCAGCCTGCACAATCCACAATCCAACCATGCAGCATGCTGCCTACCTTGCAGAAGGACATTGTCTACACCATGATGATGGACATGCTACATGTCCATATCCTGATCCATATGACATATGTCATGGACAGCCACCATCCGAATACTGGTTTGCCACAGGCTGGACAGATCCCTGTGCCATATATGTGATATACCCCTGCCATACCATGCAACCCTGTCCATCAAGGCTGCACATGTCATACCAGTCATACATGGTGTGATGGCTTCATGGTACATGCAATATCAACTGACTGGATCAGTAATGTGGCACTGATGCACCTTGCGGTGTCGCAATTGCTGTGTGACAGCGTGGAAACCGTGCCCACACATGCTATGGTTGATGATCATCCCTGCGAATGTCGTCTGAATACCCATTGTCCCATGTCTATCACATGTGCAATACAGGAGTTCTGTGGCAGGATGTTCACCACCCGTACAGTGCTGAGTAGATGTATATGGAAAAACACATGCATGTACAGGTGTCCATGCATATGTGTGCATTGTCACTGCTCAAGTCCATTATGGCTGTGTCTGTGTTGCTATGTGACATATGCACAGCATCCAGGTGAACAGTAGTACCATGGACACATCGAGGCAAGTGCAGATAGGTAAGAACACAGGTGCAGGCAAGTACACATGGCCACAGCAAGACACCATCTACATGGAGTATGTATACTGTAATGAGTGGACACACAGATATGATATGATATCCACTGCATAACGGGTGTGACAGGTGTGACACAAACATGTCAGCCATGTCAGTGTCATGATGCTTTGCAAAGATTACTGTGCAGATGTAGTAGATTTCATAGCAATTTATGTGCAGCGGTATGCCAGTACATCTGTGAGACTGTGACCTGTCACCATCATTATGTCTTACAGATAATGCCACGTACACGCCTCCCAGGATACAGCCGCCAGGAGGATGATGTCATCATTCCAGTGCTCCATGACAACTATGACGTGCTGTTCAGCCATGTGCCACAGCATGCCCAGTAGTGGGATGACCTGTGGCAGGATCTATGCAGGAGGTGAACAATGTGGGTGGCAACAACCGCACCTACCAGCAGGTGCGCAGACACTGCACGAACCTGATGCAGCATGCAAAACAGAATGCCACTGCAATCACCAGAGAACAAGGTGGAACAGGTGGTGGGCCACCAACCCAGCCCCCACTCACACACACAGAGGAGCTACTGGCCAGTCTGTGGACACCCAGGGAACAGCATGCAGAAACACTAGCTGCCATCGTGGAAGTGGGTGTCTCCCAACCAATGAGCCTGGAGTTGCCTGGTAAGTCAGTACTATAAAATATGAGTATTATATCCCATGTAGTTGCAGGTGTCACTGTACATCATGTAAAGTAACAACACATGCCAGGTATATGGGCACACAAGCTTCATACTACAGAATGCTACATTGTGTATGCACACATGTGCATACCATATGCTATCACACAGGTGAATGTGTTCACATGCACAGTGCAACCTGTGGCTGTCATACAGTCATGGATAATGTTCCTACTGTTGTGTCACCCCTATACAGGTACCTCTGGTGTGCCGCACAGACATGGGTCCGTCGCAGGTGAGACTTTTGTCAGTATCAGGCATATTACCGTGTAGATCTGTTTGCCATGTGACCAGTTAAAACTTGCACACCTGATGTTTGTTCCAGACACGATGTGCAGGTTGCACCACCATACATACATGCATGCCATCCATGTGCAATATATACAAACGTAAGGATACACCAACATGAAACCACAGTACCTGTCATTGTGATATGTGTGGTCAGCTGTGCATACAATGGTGGAGGTGTTCTACAATGGAGGCATATGTAGTATGCATTGGAACAACATGTGTGGTACGCACACAGTACCACACAGTGAGCTGTGATATGGGCAGCCCACAGGTGTCACCATTGTGACATATGCCCCTGCATTGTGTGCACACATTGTGATATGCCACCTGACATGTCCCAGGCATGTAGTGTTCTGTTTGCAATATTGTTACACTATCACATGACCTAAATCTGACATACCAAACATCCAACCTGTTGTCTGTATAGCCCTGTGGATTGTGACAACTCTTTCAGCTATGGGTGTATGTCATATGGGACAACACAGACATGTGGAAAAAATGCCCATCACACACAATTGTCCAACACATGTGCACACATGGCCATGGGTGATGGCCAGAGACATGTAGCCACACAGTACTTGAGATGTGGATACACCCCGTTGCACATTGCCCACACATAGTCCAATCATAGCCGTAGTGGACCAATTATACATTTGATGTGGAACACCGGACAACCTAAATGCCTGTGCACAGCTACTGGAGGTGTCACTGATGTCTACCATATACAATCTGTGGAACAGCATGACTGTGTTGCAGTTATGGCTATGCAATTTGTACATGTTATGCATTCTACAGCAACATACATGCATCATGTTACCATGCAATGGCACAGTGTCTGTACTGCACAATGTATAGCAATGTAGATGGCTCACACTACCCTCCCATGCACATGCACATTTGCTAAACATGCATTCTATCTGTAGACCGTACATACAAGACTGCAATGTGAAGCCCATTATAATGCTGTACATGTGTCAGGACACCATTGTGTCAAACATGTATGCATGTTAATGCACATGTCAGCGGATTAAATGTCAAGGTCACATCAGCCATGTGTACTGTTAACCTCTTCTGGGCCACATGGTGTATCACGGTGATGCATGCAAACTTCCATGATTGTGTGTAGTGCATGGCTACTGATATGACACCTGCTTGATGTAGTGTGCACCCCAGGGTGGTATGCGTACTAACACTATTAATGTCTGAGATGCATGCCCTCTGCTGTAGTGCAGGCATGCTGCATGCCATCTGAAATATCACATGCATGGTGTGACTGTGTGTCTGTGTGTGTGTCTGTGTGTGTGTGTGTCTGTGTGTGTGTCTGTGTGTGTGTGTGTGTGTGTGTGTGTGTGTGTGTGTGTGTGTGTGTGTGTGTCTGTGTGTGTCATTGTGTGTGTGTATCTATGTGTGTGTGTGTGTATTTCTAATGTACCTTACAGTATTTCTTTGCATTCACAGGTGGTGTAGGTGCGTTACCCTCCTGCGGTCCATCTGATGTTAGTGTCCCCACAGATACTAGCGTTGATGAACATATGCATGAGGTACAGGCAGGGTTGTCAGGGGCTGAATCTGTGCCAATGGTTACCATCCCACCTATGTCCCCCTCTTCCCCACACACAGTTCTGCTGCCAACACATACTACATCACCATTGCCCATAGAGGAAGGACAGTCAGCGTCTGTTGGCATTGAACAAGAATGTGTGGTGGCTACAAGAAGGTGTGACTACACACCATGGTGCCAGTGTAATGACTGCAGATGTGCCACACAGGCATGTGCATGGTGCTGCTTGTGGGAGGACCTCTGGCAGACATGCACCTGCAGGACAGAGCACAGTAGCTGGTATCACCAGACGCATGTTCCAGACTGTAATGGCGGCACAGGTACGTGCCGAATGGCAGAACGAAGAAGGGCAGAGGCTGCAGATGGCTGCAATCCGTACCCTAAATGACAACATCCAGGCATTGGCAAATGCTCAACAGCAGATTGCTAATGTACTGGATAGGAGATTAGGTGAAATGGTCGGAATCCTCGACCGAGGCATGGCGATCCGCGAGCGTGAGCTGTCTGTGCTGGAACACCTGGTAGGGGTGAGGCATAGGCCAGCAACACCACCTAGTGTAGGTCGACGTGAGCACGCCACCTCTCATGACCAATCCCATAGTGCCGGTAGCAGTAGCAGTGCGGCTGGTGCTGCGCTGTCCACACCAGGACACAGCAGGTCAGGTGGACGTGGCCCTGGCCAGTCCCAGCATGGACACGGTTCCAGCAGACATGTGTCATTGCTCAGTAGCCACTCTGTACCTCCACCTGGTAGTGCCTGTGCAACCCCAGGCAGGCACAGGTCATGTGGCCGTGGATGGACACAGTGAGCTGTACAACCTGCACTGTACAGTCTGGGGCTGTCAATTATACCCCTTGTAGGCATCACATATGGCAGAACTGTGTACACACGTACCCACACACAGCAGACACAACTGTAGGGCTCCACCACATCCACATGCATTCTGCACAGACATGTCCAGTCAACTCACCGGCCCTTACACACACACATGATGTTATCCATTGGTGCAGCCTATGCCCCTGGCAAACATATCACCCTGTGCATATGATGAAGCCTCTGCTGCATCCCTGTCATCCACACCATCGGTGCAGGGTTATGCAAATATATTCTGATGCACAGGGTGGACAGGATAGTGAGAGGTGTATGTGATACCTGTGTATGCATAGCGTGGGATGTGTATGTTGCAGTGGTTGTGTATGAATACTGACAGATGCGTATGTGACATGGGTTGTGTACTGTCGACATACAGCAGTCATACCATGTAGTGCAGGTGCAGCATGCATTGTGATGTGTTCACGGTATGTGTCATGGTTACATCTGTAGCACCATGTTGGTTGTGATACCCTGATTCCCTCCTATGGTGTACTCGCATGTGGCTACAGGTAGCACTGTTTGTGGTCCCCCATGTGTAGCTCTGGATTACTCAGAGGCACATCTGCCAATATCAGCATGCTACAAGTACCCTCGACCTGACTGTTGGACACCTACATGACAGACATGTCCACACATATACTGCACCTGACGCATGTGGTCGGTGCCACAGGCTACACTGGACAGAGACGTGACATACATAACAGGACACACTGCAGGTATGGTGACATGGTGCAGGTGTTGTACACAGTGGCATGCCCAATGATTTGAGGTGTCACTTGTCAGCTGTGGGCCACGCTGTGCAGCAGTAGGACCCTGTAACAGTACGGGAACATGGCCGCAATCACGGGGCATACACCACTATGACACACACCCCATAGTGTGCAGATGGGGACCCCCTCCTGTGTGGTCAGCACCCTCACAATACTATGCACCCACACGCCATGTCACAGGGAGGGGACATGCACAGGTAGCCAGTATGGCTGGGACCTATGGCATCAACAGGGTTGTGCAATGCAGCACCATTATGGGTTAGTCACCATGTGTGATTAGTGTTCATTCCCCACAGTATATTAGCATACACCCTCACAGCGAGCAGCAGACATACATACATACAGACACACACACACACTGTGGTGACCACACATGTGTAGACTGAGAGCCAACGTGTTGGATGCACCTCACCAGCCAAATTCATGCTCCTCACACTGAGGTATGTACAAATGTCTACTATGGTATACAGGGATGTGTAGCAACTGGGATATATTCCCTGTGATATGTGGCATCCATGGACACACATTCATACACACATGGCAGTGCTGGGAATGATACACCTGCCATATGATACATGTGATAGGCATGCAGCGGTATGTAATGCATTATGTGTACCAACACTGTATCCAGCAGATGTGCTGACAAATGCACACGGGAGGTTGTAGGTGTTACAGGTGCCATGTGATATATAGTTGTAAACACCTGACCGCTGTGTATGCATTATGTCAGCACCGTCATGTAACAGCGACATAGCGTACTGTATGCACATGGCAGGGTAGGATGGTGTGTGACACAACTGTGAGCCACCACCTGCACACATGCATCTAGACAGGTGTTTAAACACATTATGTACGCACATACCTCCATACGTGCTGTTTGTATGTCACCTTATACCGGTGCCTATGATGGGTCTGCATGTCGTAGGTTGGTGCAACTATGTTACGGACATCGGCCACTACTCATGCATGGTTGCTGCATGCACAGTACAGATGTCACATGTCTCCTGTTGCCATGTTTGTATGCATTGCTACTGTTGGACATGTGTGTTGACATACATAACACATGGACTGTGGTATGACATCACGGCTGTCACAGGCGAACACTACGAGGGTATGTGTCCCAGTCAACACTGCTACACCCTGTAGTGTGAGCATTCCACAGACATGGGCCCACCTTCCATTTGTGTGTGTAGCACTGATTACGCCAGTGTTATGCATGTGGTACATCAAAGGCTATGTATGTGTCGTGTGTGCAGTCCATGCACACATCCAGACAATCACATGTATGACATATCCAGACGTGTGTTCATTGTTGTACAGCAGCAGTCATGTGACACAGCTGTGCAAGGGCCGTGGTATGTGCTGAGCAAACAGGTTCATGTATACTGGTATAATTGGAATGCATAACACCTGTTGGATCCATGTTAGTACATGTGTACTCTGCACAGCTGGTGTACACCGCTGCACAGACCTGTGGACATATGTCACATGCTGTTGTGGGACCGTGAGGCTGTGTACTGCTGTACCGATGACATGGTGCTGCCTTGACAGCTACAGTGTACACTGCAGTGTGTACGTGCGTGACCTGCACCCATGACACCTGTGATGTCAGCTGTGTGTGTACAAATCACTGCATGTGTGACCGCCCTGTGCATATGGACAGTTTTCCTTACTGTGCCCTTCTGTACTGTGCCCTTCTGTGTGTACACTCCATCTGCATGCAGGACGGCCCTTTGCAACTGCTACGTGTGTGAGCATGCCCAGTATGCTGTTGTGTAGATGGACACACAGTACATTCCACACTGCACCCTTCCGTGATTATACCGCGTGTGCATGCATGTTTTCCCCTTGCAACTGCTAAGAGTGTGAGCATGCCCAGTATGCTGTTGTGTAGATGGACACACTGTACATTCCAAACAGATGTGTGATACTAAGCGTGTGGCCATGGCCATTGAGATCCGCCATGGTGGTCATGCAGGCAAGCGATATCCATTTTCCATGTCACGATGGGTGCCTACATTGAACACTCTGGTTGCTCTCTGAAAGGGTGTACTGTCTGTGGTGCATCCCATATCTATTTAATGTTGTAGTGCTCCGTAGATATTTCGTATGCCCGATTACAGCACTGCCGTGTTACTGTACATCTACCTTGGGACTGTAACATGCTTTCTGACTGCTCACTCTGTAATCATTCCCTATTGGCATCTTTGCGGATGTTGTCAGCCACCTAGAAGTATGCCTCTGGGAGTCCTGTGTTCAATAATCTCGGTAGCCCGTTTTGTAAATGTGTAATGCTGTAGTGTGTTAAAGTAGGTAGGTGTATGTTCAACTCTCGGCCCTTCCAAGAGTGTGTGTGTGTGTGTGTGTGTGTGTGTGTGTGTGTGTGTGTGTGTGTGTGTGTTTCCAGCTGCCTGGGGAAATAGTAATGCTTTTAGATGCCTCACAAAACATACCTTCCCTATCGGCGTCTTTGCCTTTGCGGATGATGTCAGCCACCTAGAAGAATGCCTCTGGGGGTGCTGTCTTCAGTAATCTCGGTAGCGCGTTCTGTAAATGCGGAATACTGTAGTGTGTTAAAGTAGGTAGGTGTATGTTCAACTCCCGGCCCTTCCAAGTGTGTGTGTGTGTGTGTGTGTGTGTGTGTTTCCAGCTGCCTGGGGAGATAGTAATGCTTTTAGATGCCTCACAACACATACATTCCCTATCGGCGTCTTTGCCTTTGAGGATGATGTCAACCACCTAGAAGTATGCCAATGGGAGTGCTGTGTTCAGTAATCTCGGTAGTGCGTTCTGTAAATGTGTAATGCCGTAGTGTGTTAAAGTAGGTAGGTGTATGTTCAACTCCCGGCCCTTCCAAGTGTGTGTGTGTGTGTGTGTGTGTGTGTGTGTGTGTGTGTTTCCAGCTGCCTGGGGAGATAGTAATGCTTTTAGATGCCTCACAACACATACATTCACTATCGGCATCTTTGCCTTTGCGGATGATGTCAGCCACCTAGACGTATGCCACTGGGAGTGCTGTGTTCAGTAATCACGGTAGCGCATTCTGTAATTGTGTCATACTGTAGTGCGATAGGGTAGGTAGGTGTAAGGTCGATTCCCATGCCTGCCAGACGTGTGTGTGTGTGTGTGTGTGTGTGTGTGTGTGTGTGTGTGTGTGTGTGTGTGTGTGTGTGTGTGTGTCTATGCTCCCAGCCGCCTGGGTTCATAGGTTATGGTTTTAGATGCTTCGTAACACACATATATCCTGCTGACATCTCTGTCTTTGCGAATGTTGACATGCACCTAGTAGAATGGCTTTGTGTCTGCTGTGTTTAGTGACCTCGGTAGCGTGTTCTGTACGTGCGTCATGCTGTGGTGTGATAGGGTAGTAATGTGTAGGTTCCATTACCAGACTTACCACATGTGTGTATGTCTGTATCTCTCTCTATGTATATATATATATATATATATATATATATATATATATATATATATATATATATATATATTTTATGCCCATAACTCTGCTCTTGCATGGACAGCTGTCTGTTCCTTGTATCGCATATTTGCACAGCTTACACATACCAATGGGGTACGATGCAAATCCCAACATTGTCCATGCAATGTCCATGTTCCGGGTGGTGTTACATGCCCTTATAGCCATTTGCTGTATATCTTGGCCAACAGCTATCCTTGCTGTAATCTCACTGTACTCGTACACGCCGGAGCCTTCATGTATCATGGCCTGGTTATGATGTGTGTATGTCTATTTGTGCTGTGTGCATGGTTGTGGGTATGTCCCACTATCATCATCTGTACAGGTGTCAGCCCTATAGGTTCTTCATGTAGACTGCTGTTTAATTTGACATATCAGCACATACCTGCGGACAGTACTGCACTTCCTACTGCAGCACATTTCATCATCTTGCAGTCGATATTACTGTTTTCTCACACATGTATCTGTTTCTGTCCATACCACTCCACCTCATGGAGCATATTTCTGGACAAGGCCTTATCTGATAGTGGGACACACAGGGGCAGTATTGACACATTGCTCTTACAAACGTTGATAGTTAGCACAATGATATGTTTTGCACTAGTATGGCATTTCTGTCGGATTTAGTGTCTTCATCACATGATTGTCATTATTTCCTGTCTTCAGTTATCATGAGAGTGCCAGAGTGTTACTGTTACATGGAACATAAGAAAAATATGAGGCATAACTCTACACATTCTGCGTAAATCTGTACAGTTGCAGAGTATATGTCTGATACAACATACCAACTTTCTGACAACAATACACACAGTGTATGGCGGCATGACAGGCCACATGCCATTACTTTTATACTGCAGGACACACCCACCCAGACAGTTGTATTCCTCACACAGGTCAACATCTGCTTATCCACACTGGTCTTTCATGTACCATATGTGTGCGTCGTATTTGCGCTTTCTGTCAGTGGCGGGGCTCACGTACGACTATGGGGGTCTGGACATTGTTACGGTGACACTGCATGACACCCTGGGGGACACATTACCTTTGTGTCTAATAACCTTCCACATTGACATTCACAGGGCATACGTTGTCATTCACATTTGTCGGGGTACATGCGTATGACTTATACATGTTTTCCCATTTGTCCTGCTGTCTTTCTTCTCACCTGTCCGCCTAGTATCACTAGTTCAGTACATGTATTTTGGACAGGTTACCTTCATACCCTTAACCTGTACTCATTATGGGTAAACGCCCTGACGTTTGACCTTTGCCCTTGTTACATTTCACATAGTGATGTGCCTTTCTAGTTAATTGCTGGCTAGGCATTACGGACTGTGCGGTAGATAATAGTGAATGACATTTCCATTACATGATTAGTAACACTCGTAAAACCCGTATTCATGGCTTCGCCAGTATTCGCACAACGTTCTGACTTTGTCTGGGGTATATCTAATATAGTCCCTATCTGTATTTCATGTACTATGCCTTACTGCAGCTGTGTTATTCTGACAGTTTGCCAGTTATAGGTACCATCTTGGTCGTACGCATGTCCATCCATGGGAATCGCCTACATGACACTGATATTGGGCCCTACATATTTCCAAAATGCATTCCACATTATCCAGTGGATAGCTTGCCCCATTATTGAGAATAAAGGCGTGTGCTATACCCACATCATTCCCACGGGGCGGCCCTACGAAATCTCTGCCAAACAACACCTAGGCCCATTTCTGCATACCCAGGATTCCCATGCCTGACAACCCTCTACGGTACACATTACACATGTTTAATGTGTGCGGTACTGAGATGTGGAGACACTTAATTGCACTCCCCACTCTTGGGATATCAGTTCGTACATCATACATTCTATCAACACGTGTCATCACCCTTGCACCTGATTCTGTTGCATGTACAGCTATTTCGTATTTGCTGAGGTCACTTCTTTTGCGTCAATGTTGGTTGATACTGCGTATGGATAACTTTTTGGAGTCCTAGAATGGACACCTATCTGCATGTTTAAAGTGTAGAACTTGCTGGACTGTCACTTTCTGGCCAATGTTTTGGAATGCAGCTGTTTATTCGCCTTTTGTGCATGTCTGTTTGTCTACCCATATTAGCTATTACGTGGCCTATTTATATCCATGTGTCATATATACGGGACATAAGTCTGTTGTGTATACATATATACATGTACAATCCTCGTTTCATACCTTGCTTTAGTTTATGTCTGTGGATTATGTGTATACACATATATCTATAACCATACCATACCTTTCCACTGTACAGATAATTGCAGAGTGTACAGCTGGTTGCCCCTTTATCTTCGGTGTGTTTTACATGAACCTGTGTCTATCTGGCAATGTGGTGGCATTTCATTTGAGACTTACAGTGGGACATTCTGGCAAGCAGTTCAGGTTACGAATGCATACCCTTTGTAAATCCATGCTACTGACACACCCGTTATTCTATCCACTTTCTATGTTTGTTCTGGCACATATCTTGGGTTTCCTACTATTTGTACCGGTAGTTTGCATGGCATTCTCCGGTTCCATACTTTACAAGGCTGACAGTTTTGAGACATGTATAACTAACGTGGGGGAAACAGCATTCATTTACTCTGCTGTGAGCGGATCACACACGCACAGGCGCACTTGCATTTCCTTATTGTGGGTTACGCGCACACGCACATGCATATCCTTATTCTGGGTTACATATGTTTACTGAGTCTTTGTGCTTACGTGGGCTTTATTACTTGTGACAGTACCAGTAACATATCTCTAATCCGGTTAATGGACGTATGCGAAACACACGTTCACCTTTACATATGTAACTGTCTGTACGGCACAGACGCATTCATTACACTTTCACATTATATGTTCTATAGTCGTAATTCAACCAGGACTGCATTCATGTTGGCCGGTTGCTGTAACCACTATATGTTTGGTGTTCTGTCTCATTTATATGCATACCCATGGTACATAGCTACATTAACATATACCCCCCAGCTTCACTTACGTCACAGGCATCCATTCTTCTGCTGGGAAGAATGTGGTACTACATGTTACACATTCCCTATTCCCTAATGCTCTGGACCCAGGCTGCATATGTCGTCACCGCAGGGATATTCAGAACACAAAGGCTTATAGTCCTGACACATACAGGTCTTTAATTGTCAGGGTGTTCCTGTGGTGATCTGGGTTTGGTCTTGTCTGCCTGGTGAATGGAACTGCCCTGACCATGTTCAAATGTCAGACGAGGCACATGGACACAATTTGTCCATTTTGAATATTCAATCTGTGTTTACGGACACAGGTGTTTGGGCACCTGTCAGCAGATTATGCTGTTGGCAATAAATAATATGGGTGGTGGTGGTTACCATACATAATACACGGTGTGTGGTGTTCCCATTCACATTTGACGATTCCCTGTAGTCATTCATACGTGGACATTTATTTAGCACATGACTTAACTATGAATTACCTACAGGTATGCTGTAGTACACTCAACATATGTGACGGTTTGTTACAGTATATATGTTTGGACCTCTGTAATACTGGGGACTACCCCACATCCTTCACAACATTTCATGCGTATGTGCATACTATTATTCAGTGAACTGTCGAAGGTTGTGAGAGCACTGATTACATCTGTCCTTATTTGTCCACACATCCTGCTAGTCTTTGTCCAGGTTTTGTTGCTGTAATAGGTTGGTAGGTGGTGTCGGTCTGTGATTGGGTTGTATATATACTGTCGATACTTCAGTGGGGGGGTAGGGTTAGCACTTGTTCCTCTTTGTGAGGGGAGGTCCCACTTTGGACATTTGTGTCCTGTGACAACACCTGAGACATGGCATATGTCCTGTGATATTAAAACAGTATTATATTTCTTACCTTTGTTACTAGTTGCATGTTACAGGTATTTTGTATCTGGTACACATAACTATTATTTTGGATAGCATAAGCTATTCACATGCTATACAATAACCTTTTATATTGGCATAAACGTGTTATTCTATCCTTTGCAGTGGCCGGGGGGTTGTTTTATCATCCAAATTCACACATTTCTACAAGGGATGTCCCACCTTGGCCATCTGTACATGTGGCAACCCTGGTGGGGTGACCTGCATGGTGGACAGCTGTTCCATCCTGTGTATTATGTTTTGCATGTCTGCATAGGAACTCAACAGTACCGTGGCTACACATACATGCTTTGTCCAGATGTGTGCAGTTATGGACACCGTGGCATGTGAACACCTCTGGGGTTTCGACAGGTCACTAACCCCACGCGGGATGTACAAATTTTTCAGACACATTAACGCGCGGCCATTTGGATTTCAGTACCTGTGATGGGATGTTGACATACGTGGGGTACATATTTGCAAGCCTGACACTGCCTAGGACGATACTTCCTACTACATATGGGGTATACCTGCTCTGTGTAGGTGTACAGCTGCGCAAGGCTGCTAGCTGGATTAGGTGGACAGTCAGACATGGATGCGAGTTACGTTACAGGGGTTGTTGTGTATTGCATTTGCATGCATGGGTTCTGCTTGTGGATATCCCGGTTCCGCATATGCCATCCTATGTGTATGTGACGGTTACGTTGCTGTGTATAGCAAATTTTACTATACATATGTTTGTGTGTGTTTGGGATACAATTTGGGCTGTCTGGTTTCTTTATGGTTGTTATATAGCCATGACTGCCCAGCTGTGTACTATCACTACCACTATGGGACTGCTGCTGACCATGCCCATGGGGCTAGTTGTGTGTATTTGTGGCGTGCTGACATGATGCGCTACACTTCCACTGGGTATGACTGCTGACAGTGCAGTACATAATGGACACACACTATTTTAAGTATCATTTGTTCCATGGACGGGAACTCATATTGTGTTGCATGCATTTATGTTTGGTTCTCCATTTTGTGTGGCCGGGTAATGTCTAGCATACTTTGCATACGTTTCATTATCCACAGACACTGATAGGTGTGATTACTATTGCAGGCAGGCTGTAATATTCAGCACTTTAGGTTGCTCATTGCCAGCTGACTTTGCCACGCCTCCAAGCGCAGCTTAGTTACGCCCCCTGCACTCACACACGTGCCCTATGCACGTGGATGTGGTTGCGGCTCACATTCATTAATATGCATGTGGAGCTACTATGCCATTTATACGCTGCACGGCCGGTGCAGGCCTTACACCGGCCTTGCGCTGAGCTTCATGAATCCGGGGGATAGATACCAGTTACAGAGTTATTGGAATACATACATACTAAAAACTTGAAATAAATACATACATACTTAAAAACTTTACAATATTAATTTTCTTGTTAGAACATAAACAGTTTTAGTGGTACAAGTCTGAGTAAGGTAGCATATCATTCAGTAGTACATCTGAGAGTGATAGTATTTCAGACTTTTAAAGACTTTTCTACAGATAGCCAGATAGTAAAGTGAATGGTGAGATGGTTAGACAGGGTTGGTACAGGGGCACAGCCAGTGACTTTTTAGGTATAGTTTGAGAGATGTTTTAAATTGGTTTATTGAATGAATTGCTGTAAGTTCAGCAGGGAGCCTGTTCCAGTTAAGTTTTTGGATTTAACAGTTTGTACCAGCATTTTGTCAGAAGACTGGAGTGTTTTTAGGTTGCTGTATGGGGTAATTATATTTTTGAGTATGAGAGTGCTTTCGGGCTGATAGAGGGCTTTGTGGAATATTATTAATTGGTTATACTGAAAGGGTGCACAAGAGTTTTAACCCCTGATTCAGGTTTATGCTATGCTTTTCCTAAGTTAATATGTTTTATGCTGGAAGCTCTACTGTTTTTCCTTAGATAATATGTTTTAAGCACTGTTCTAAAAACTAAAAACTAAGGCAGACAGCTGGACAACAGAGCCAACAGTAAAAATGAGTTTTGTTCTGTGTGTCTAAATTAAATTATACTTATGAGCTTCCTAGGCTAAGGGGGCATGCTATAGACCCAGTTCAGCTGTGCTTTATTGATTTTTTAAAGATAATGACCTGCTTTAATTTCTTTTGGTAATGGGGACTTGGTAGCCAAGATTGCTTGAGTCTTATAGGGCTGGATCTTTCCCATGTTCTGAGCTGTTCAGGTAAAGCAGGAAGAGTAAAAAAACCTGATTTAATTTCTTTTGGTAATGGGGGACTTGGTAGCCGAGATTGTTTGATATATATATATATATATATATATATATATATATATATATATATATATATATATATATATATATATATATATATATATATATTAATATAGAAAATAGCAACATATTTAAAAATCCTTTAGCTTATTAAATTGATTAATAAAAACATTTGCATTACTAAGGTCAGAGAGAATGCCTTTCTGTTTCTACAGAGTCAAAAACAAATTTGCGGTCTACATTGTATTCAACTGTCACAATGTGCTTAATTCAACTCACATGTTCCCTTTCTGGGTTCAAACATCTTGAAAAATCTACTTTACTTTCTATCAAAATGGATGTACTGATTCAGCAATATAATACTCAGATTTCAGCTCTGATATATCAAATGAGTTATTTCAGGTAGTCTTAGTGAATCTAATAACATACAATATGCAAAAAGCTTCAAATTTAACATGACCAAGTTTCAAATTTCAACTTTCAGGATCTTTTTTGAATATTTTTATAAGATTTTCTATGTAAATTATATGAGATCTTGTACATTCACAATTTTGCCATATGCAGGTATATGTAATATATATCTTTCTTATAAGCAGTTTGCTATTTCAGTGTAGTTTTTCTGTCTTATTTGTCCACCAGTATTCTACCTTATTTTATATAACTTACCTTTCTAAAATTTCCATGAAATCGTCAGCTCTCTATTAGAGATTACAGCATATTTATATATTTCTTGACTTAATGATACTGCTCTTTTATTAATATTGCATAGTAGATGTTTCATTCCTTGTGCATTTGCATATGACTCATAAAATGTTTACTCTTATTATAGTAATGTAAGTAATCTTGACTATATGTAAAATAATTCCTTCTTGTTTAATTTGAATGTGTGTTTTAGCCATTGTGAACTGCTGTTCTTGTCTAAGCTTCACATCCTGACATTAGTATTTGATTACAGCATGTGAAAATGACAACTGACACACAGCAACTGCTAAATTTTTCTGTATGGTTTTTATTCTTGTTAATTCTTTTAAACTAAGTAACAAACATCTAAATTAACTCCTTCCAAATAATATGTACAGTTAGAGCTGATAACACTATAGCATAAGCTACTAAAATTCAGCAAAATGTAAGCAAATTATATGTCAAGAGCTCAATATAAAACATTACTATAGATTTTGTTTTACTAATTATTCCACTTCTAAATAAATATGTTTAAAAAAAAACTCACACATATTCTTGAAAGGTACTTCAAATATTTCCTCCTCATTGTGACAGATGCAATTAAGGCACTTCCTGTTTTCACAGATATCAGTGATATGAATGCCTCTAAGACCTGGACTTTCATCAAAACAGCTTGAGGAACAGGCGGGAAGCAAAGCAAGCAAAAATCATACATTCTCACACAACTCAAACATTCTTTTGTTCTCAAAATGTTTTAGTGTTAATTGCTTAATAAACAACCTGTGAAAGGAATGTGTTACACAGGAACCAAGAAAGCAAAATTGCCAGCATTTTAAAACTTCAGATTAGCTTATTACTTGCATCTGACATTCAGTTAACCCAACAATGCACATGCAAAGATAAAAACAAATAAAATAAAATTCTTAACTTATATGGCCTTAAAGTTACCAAATTCTATTGCTTATAATTTAATGACATTCTCTTACAGGAAGTATTTGTTCAACAATTAAAAATACATTAGTTTAAATGAAATATATTTAGTCTTTCATTGCAAATGTAGTAAAACTCTTTATATTATTTATCATGTAAAATTCTTTAGCATAAAACATAAATACATATGTTCTGAAGTTAAAAGTCATATACAAACCTTTTACTTAAAGGGCATTATCTGTTGTTTTAGAAAATAAAAGTTATGCAATCAAATGCTTTTAAGCCTTTTAATTTTAGAAGCAGTTTTCCAGGAATTCAACTCACTCTGCCTCTTGAAGGATATGGTGTTCCAATCCATTTCTTCAGTATTTTTAAGGATTTTATTTTTGCTAACAAAAGTAGATGCCTCATCAAGTGTGCCAAATATTTTAGTTCCTTCAGAAAGAATAATTGGATCGTTGCAGGAAACACCAAAGTGGCTTCAATGTTAATTTTGAGTTCTTTAATCAGTGGCAAGTAGGATTTTCTTTTGCTCTTTATTTTACTGGAATAATCATTATCAAATCTGAGTACCTGTTCACTGGACCATGCTGTTTTTAATATTTGATATTTTTCTAAGCTAGACATAAACTTAACTATAATTGAATGTGGTGGTGAGTTTTCCATCTTTAAAGGTGCTCTTGGGGATCTATGTGCCCTTTCAATTCCAAAAGATAAAGTTTCAGGTAGCTTTAATGTTTTATGTAGTCAGGTTGTTAAGACATTTTTTATATTGTCTCCCTCATACTTTTTAGTTATACCATATATTCTTATGTTATTTCATCTCAGTCTATTTTCTAAACCATCAACTTTATCTATGATCCAATTATTCTGATTTAAAAGGATTTCTGAGGCTCATCTTCAGTTATTCTCCCTTTATGATCATTTAAATCTTCTTCCATAATGCTGATTTGGTGTACTTTGTTGTTTCATAAGAATTTCTAAATGTTCCATCTTCTTTCTGGACTCTTCTTTGAAACTTTCTATTTTGTTATCCAGCTTATCCATTTTAAGTAATACATCCTGCATACTAGATATTAGTGGCTGGATATCTTCTTTTTAACAGAAGATGACTGAGTACTATTTTTTGAGAGTCTCATGTTGAAGTCTCTTCTCTCTTAACCAAGCACTTAAAATTCTGACAGGAAAATTACAGCTTTTGAAGAACTTGAAGCTATAAATCCTTTCTCTGATGATTAGCGAATAATAGTACCTATCAAATATCTCCAAATTTTAATTTTTTGATTATATTTTCTGTCAGAGAAAAGTTTTCAGTCACAGAGCTTTTACCAGTTGTTGTTCTCAGTTAGCCATCTTGACCTTGCCCTCCAGCAGTTTTTTTTTGTTAATATGCTTCACATGCATATCTCCAGAACCATGTGAAAGGTAAATACATGCTGAGCTCAAGAAAATCTTCCCTGAACTCTGAATGAAACAAAAGACAAATTCAGGGCTGGTCTGACATGTAATGCAGACAGAAGATGAGAAAGTTTCCACCTTTCCAAATTTAAACTGAAGTTTGATTTAATATCAGACAAATAATCAGTAATTGGGGAAATAGAGGATCAAAATAAAGAGGAATATGCTTTTTTTGCCAGTTTTTGGCTAAAGGTATGAGCTGAGCAGGTGCACCAAGATAAGCCATTATTTGGTTAAGATATAAAAGAGTGCAACTTTTTTTTAATTTTTGCGCTAAGTAAAGAGTTAAGCTTATGCTAATCAGAAGATTCTAGGTTTGATTTTTAACCAGCAATTGATCATCTGAGAAATTAAAAATCTTGTAGTATATAAAGGAATTCAAATAGAGTCATTGTATTTCAAAGCTGAAGCACCAAGAAACTACAGATAATATTTTAGTATGCTTATTTGACAGTCCATAAAGAAGTATATACTTATCTTATACTTATATATGAATATCTGTAATTATTCCATTATACCTCACATCTGTAAAACCTATGAAGCTATCACTTTTCTGGGCTCATTCTCTTAAAATCTTGCACTGCCTCCATTGTTGACATGGCATTTCTGCCTGTTCTGCCATGTATTACCTGCTGCTTCTTTGTTTCTTTCCTTGATTCCTTCTTCCATGTCAATTCTTGTCGCCATAGTCTTCTCTGTGTCTGGTACTTTACTGGAGTTTACTTTTCTGTACCTATTCTGCCTGCCTCCTTTACTCCTTTGTGTATCATCCTGACCTGTTCTTCTCTATACATACCCCTTCCACCTGTCTTCTGCTTAGTTCCTTCTAACTTTCTAAGTGTTATTTATTTGTTTTGCCCTTCTTTGGCTTACTTATTTTGTCCCATTTTACAGAATTGTGCTAACTGACAGAAGAAACTGATGCCCAACTGACAGTTATGATCTTATAGGGCCTGCGTACATGGTTCTGTTTATTTGTTTACTTGTTTTTGGTTTCCAATATACTTTCTACACAGCCTAAGATGCAGACACCCAGAACATTTCATAGCTGCATGTCTACAAATTGTGTAGGTTTCATGAGTTCACAGGTACTTACCAGGCTATTGATCTGTGAGCATCTTAAGAAGCCTAGTCTTACATTCCCATGGTAGGTTTTAGCCCTTATATTTTGCATGCAAATAACCCTGAGATGAGCTGAACAAGGATATGTTTGGACATTTACATGTTTCCCCTTTCCATGATGGACAAGGATGCTAAATTGGGGAATAATTTGCAGCTACCCATACATACATCCGAATTATGTTTGAATAGAGTAAGAGAAGTACTGTGCTTTATGTGAAGAGGAAGATGGTTCTGCAGAAGTGGATTTCTTTGTGGTATATATACCTATCCTTCCAATACATTCTATTGATTTTACAAAAGAGATTGATGATTTTACAAATCAGATTGGGGAGGGTTTGGCATAATGGTTACAGTCTTTACCTCATACACACAAGGAACAGGGTTTGGTTCTGATTTCAGGTTATTGGCTAGGCTTAAAATGTCCCTTCAGGGCAACTAGCCTAGTATTCACCTATGAAGCTTGAGCAAGTGTTTATGATACCACAGGACTTGCAAATGTATGACACTGAGAAAAGGTGCAAGGCTTTGAGGTGGGTTGCATAGTGTTTATGATCAAGGTCTTTGATTTTCTTTTTTTTTTTTGAGAAAGCATTATTGTCATTCTAGTTGTGACAAGTGTTTGGAATGATCTGTACCAAAAAAGACATTATGTTGTTGTTCTTCTTTCAGTTTTTCGTGGTTAGGGGTCGCCACAGCAGAACTCCAGTCCGCTAATGATTGGCAGTAGATTTTTACAGTGCAGAGGTTCCAGCTCGAAGCTCAACCTTCAACGAAGGCACGCCCATTCACGCATGTCTTTCAAACACAACTTGATCATGGGGAGGACATGCAGACTCCACACAGAAGATGCTCCAGCTGAGAATCGAGCAGGAGAACCTCTTGCTGTGAGGCGACAATGCTGCCACTGCACCACCACGGCTTATACATTATATTATTATCAGTGATTAGCTTAATGAGTGCCAAATACAGTGGAATGATCATATCCCTGGAACTGGATGCAATATCTTTAGTTATAAGCTGTGCAATGAAACAGGACTTGCTTACAACAGTGGATACATGGTGATCAGAGGAACATTCTTTATTAACATAGTTTAGCAAATCCCTAACTAAGGAATCAATTTTCAGGGGTGTGTTGTCAATATGATAGTTACAAAGAGAGTCATGCTTGCCAAAGGATATGATTATACACTTCTTGGCATTTAGTTTTAAACCATGGTTTTGACACCAGTTATTTGTTTGAGACAGGTCCACTTGGAGGATCTTGATGTCCACTGGGAAGTTTATGGTGGCACCAGGTTACAGTCATCTGCAAACCTGGTCAGCCACAAACAGCTAATGTTAGCTTTGACTTCTGAGAAGTAAATGCCAAAGAGGAGAGTCCCAAGGACTGAACCCTGAGGTTATTCAATAGTTACAGGTCTTTTGTAAGAGTTACAGCTACACACCCTAATTGCTTGGTTTCTATTTGTGAGCCATTTCACTACCCAGTGAGTTATAAAGGGATTAAGCTGGGAGACTTTGTCTACAATACCAGGGTGTGGGATGGTGTTGAACACCTTTGCAAGGTCTAGATATGTGGTATGCACTGTTTTGCTCTCATGCATTGCTTCAGTAATCTTTTCAAATAAGTTCACCAGATTAAGCAAGCAGGACCTCCTTATTTATTAATTCCATGATGATACTTTCATTAACCTTACATATGACACTGGTCAGGCTTATGGGTCTATAATTACCTGAGTATGTTGAAGCTTTATGGAATAACTATTACTGTCCTACACTCAGGCATAAAGCCTGTCTTGAGGCTAATATCGAATAGCTTTTGGAGGGGATCAGACAAGTCATGTTTCAGGCTGACCGAAAAATAGCCTGTCATGTTATCTGGCCCCACAGATGCAGTATTCTTGGCTTTAGATAGTGTCTTGACAATTTTTTTTGTTAGATGTGAGGGGGTTTAAGTGTAGACAACAGAGACAGCAAAGGGACTGTTTTCAGAATGACAGGCCTGACAGACCTGCCATAAATCTGTGTAGCATTATGTAAATGAATGTAGCTCTGAATATAAATTTATGTTTCCATTGTTCGACTCTGTAGAATTACATAATAATTATGCACCAGGTTAGCAGATGATTGTAAACTTGGTGCCATGCTACTTAATCAAAGGCCAGGATTCACAAACATATCATTGCCAGCACTAGTTGGGAAATGTGGCAGTGTCCAGTAGCTCAACAGTGATGTTCTGTAATTAAGAGACATGATAAACCTGCAATGAGCAACGTGTCATTAGTGGCTCATTATCATGTCTCTGAATTGAACAGTAGTACAGTTTGATCAAACAGCATTAGTGTTCACCCTACCAGCCATGTAATGCAGTTTTCCAGGTATTGCCAAACACACACCCACACACACACAAACACACACACACACACACACACACACACACACACACACACACACACACACACACACACACACACACACACACACACACACACACACACACACACACACACACTCTGACATATTTGATATGTGATAAGGCATTTGTAATGGTTACTGCTATAGCTTTCAGCCAGGATCATTTGTTCTCAGAGGTGGAAGGGTGTACCTTATCAAAAGATGGAGTACACTTTTTTAGCTTTGCTCCTCAAATCAGGCTACCACTCTGTTCAGATGTTGGAGATATTTTGGGGGGAGACCAAAGAGCTAATTAGCATTAGCTACACCCCTAGATTGCTGCATTTGCATCTGACTTCACAAGTGAGGCCACTGTCCATGTTACTGACCAGTGCTTTAGAACTGCTGTATCAGTACTGTGCATACATCACAACTTATTTGGTAAAGAATTATGGACAAAACCAAATTAATGTGAAACAGTAGCCCAAAATTTGTGAAAATGTTTAAATGTTACTATAATTCTTTTTAAAAATTAATTTCACTACAGGATATGCATCAACATGCATTTTAGTAGCAATAAAAGGTATGACACTAATGTTTGGCAATATTGACTGACTGTAATCCTCAATGAATTAACAATCAAAATTTTAAGAGGAAGAAGACAGAAATATTGGGCTAAATCAGGGGCATTCTCAGAATCAGTGATTGTTGAGAAGTATGGTAAAATGACCTCTGCATCACTTAAGCCTAATGCAATGTGTAATCCTGATTTAAATAGGATTGTGCAGTGTGTTATACATTTCTGAATCCCAGGGAAACTGTGTAAGTACATTTCTAATAATATGTGATATGCTTCATGGATAAAAGCTGTACTGTTTGGCATTGACCTGAAAAAAGGATCCTTTATGAGTCATCTCACATAGGTACCAAACAAATAATTCAGTAATAAAAATAAAATTGTAGAATGGATTGGCATTTTCTTTATAAACGCATTCATTTAAAATTTTCAGAGATTATGAAATGTAATTATTCCCCTTTATATTAAAAAAGTATTGCAAGACCATAAAGAGAATGTACAAGCAGTAACTGTGTCAGACTACATGTGAACATTACTTCTAGCCACACTGGCTCATTCTATCTGGAATGAATGGTCAGCAGAGTTATACGACACTAAATACCATTACAATATATCAACTGAAATGCCAAAGTATCAGAATATATCTGTTTCATAGTTTCATAGTTTCATAGTTTAGTACTAGGCTATCTGCCCTAGGGCATTTATAAGCCTAGCCATAGTGATGTGGCTATCGCCACCCCTTGTAGTGGTACTAAGTACAGAATAGACTCAGAATACTGTGCCTCTGACTTAGTAGTGACACATTGATGACCCCTTTACTTAATAGAATTAGTTGACTGTGCCTCAGAGTGACACAGGGAGGACCCCTGGGGTAAACCTACGATCTCCCATCCACTTGTCAAGATTTCTCTTGAAGAGAGTCAGTGAGGGGCTCTGCCTAACATGAACTGGGATTCTGTTCCAGAGTGTGGGAAGCCTCTGAGTTATGAATCTGTCCCTCCAGCATGTCCTATTTATATTTGCGCTGAGGTTCAAATCTTTAGCTCTCGTGGTTCTGGTGGATTTGGATTTTTTGAGGTGGAGCATGTCCATCAATTCCTGATTGGACATGGCCTTGTATGTCCGGCATAGGTCACCTCAAAGTAGGTTATAAAATAAAGGACATGTTTCACTTTATGAGGAAATGTGTCCATAGTTTTATCCACCTGAAATGCTAAAGCAGCTGAAATTGTGAGCATCCCCAATGCATTAATTTTCTTTCTTTTTGTTTTCTCCTAATATGCAGTTGTATGCTATTCTTCCTACAGGACGTGTAACAAATGATTTTCAGTATCTGCATTAAATTCCCCATCTAATTAAACTTCCATTTGAAGCATTGCACTAGATGTTCATGACCTACTTTTATTTGTATGGTGGTATAGATTACATAGAAATAGCTTTCATATTACAACAGATAAAAACATTTTTTTTCAGTTCATTGTATGTTACAGAATCAAGTCATACCTTCATGTGGATCCAGAATGACTATCATGCAAATGTTTCAAAAGGACTTCTACTCTCTGATCCCATGACGAGATATCCAAGTACCTCTGTGAGATACCTGAAGCTATGCTATATGTGATCTTTGGTCAATCTGTAGTTTTGCATCAGCAATGAAGAAACAGCACATGACCAGTCAGAAATTGAAAATTCACAAGAAAACTTTACTCAACATATTTTCAGTCATTATGAGGTGAAGAGGCCTATGGCACAATTTGAAGAGGAGGTCACTTGCCCTCATCAGCTGTCCAGTATGACTCTGGCAAAAGCTTTTACGAAGGTGGACTTCTGGTATGTTGCATCAGGCTCTGGACAACTGAATTGAGAAGGGGAATTAATGGTGAGTTGCCAGTTATGATGCTGGGCAGGATTCACAAAGCCTCCATGTAAGAGATACATGGCTTACACGGAGGCTGCAGTTAAACGGTGTGACGTCAGCATGTCATGCATATGCATGAGGGCATGCGAATCACACCTAAGGCTAACACGGTCCATGGAAGACAGTAGGGGGCATGTCCGTAGGCTGAGCCCTGCAAGCAGACACACCCCCAGAAGAGTAAAATTGCCCAAAGTAAACACCCACGACAGAGGCCATGGAAATGTGAATAAACGCAACACAACACATGCCCCCACAGACTATGAACATAAAATATATAAATGAACATGTTATATATTTTTTTAAATTGTAAAGATGTTTGCCCGTGAGTGCGCTCGTTTGCACGGGAGTGCCCGTCACTTAGCCACAGTTAGCAGTCAGTGGAAAAGGATATAAGAACTAAATATGCAAAGCAAGCCAAGAAGCAATAATGTAGTGGTAGAGATGCCGGCTGAAGAGCAGGCATTCATGGTTCGAGCCCCCACAGCATCAATATTTATTTTTAGTAAAATAAGCACGAAACAAGTCCCTGACAAATATGTACACATATAAAATCATAGCTTATGTAAAATGTAATGAAATAGTCCATTTATTTTGAAGAAATGTGAGATAACAAAACAATAAAAAATGTGAGATGTGCCTATAGCTGAGCTACAGTTTAACAAGGTGAGTGCATCTGCCCGTAGGTGAGCAATGGTTCAACAGGTGCAAAATGAGTGCCCGTAGGTGAGCTGTGGTTTAACATGCTGAAACTGTGTGCCCCTAGCTGAGCTGAGTGTAATATGTGTGCTGACAGCCAAATGAAGCGTAAACCAGCGTAACCTGTTTGCATGGAGCTGCGCACCATGCCAACAAGCTAACCAATGGGCAACATTGAGCAAGCTGTATCAAAACTGCCTTTACACAGACACACCCCCTAGCCTGTCTAGACAGTCATAAAAAATAAAAAGCAGTGGTCAGGTTTGAACCCAGGATACTGTGCACCATAGTCAATGCACTGAACCAGTGAGCCATGACAGCAGTACCTAAAGATGCAATAATAGCAAATATAAAGGAATGAATACAAAGTGGAGCATAACAAAGCAGGTTTTGTGAAGTTGATACAATTCCAAAATGGCCAATCACAGATATGTGCGGGAAAAACGGCATATATAAGCTCCATAGGTGGGAATTCACAGCATAAACAATTGTAGAACTAACTTGCAGCCAGAATGTCAGGAGTAGGTGAGGGTAGCTGCTTTTGAGCACAGAGGTGGGGCATTGAGGAGTCCAGATACATGGTTTGGCTCCTAGTCCACAATCATGAGGCCCAACTCATGCAGGGCCAGGTCCTGTGGGGAGCATATAGGGCTGAGGCGTGGGACCGGTTGGATCATGATCTCACCAGTGCCACAGGGATTCCAAGGATTGGTGAGCAGGTCCGTCACCACCATGCAGACCTGAAGAGATGTGAGCAGGACCAATTGAACCTTTGGATCCAGGAGGCCCGGCAAATTCCCAATGCCCCACTACTGAGTAAGTTACATCTAATTACGTATGTAAGAAATTAAACTAGCTGATATTATGGAGATGTGTATTCCAATATTACTTCATTTATATTACAGCTGCAGGTGTCCGTTCTGCGAACCGCAGAGCCTATGGCGATAGGCTGGTGCGGTTGCGCCACCAGGCAGGTCAGTAATCCTCTCCCAGTAACTGTAAAGAAATATTAAAGTATGACAGTTAGCAAAAGAGTGCAGTGTAGTCACTAAGTAATAAAATGTGCAAGTAACAGTGTAAGAGTGTTTGCAAGTATTGCTTGATTACAAAAGTGTGTTGCAGTCTGTAATCCAAACAGAAAAATTGAAATGTCTGAAATAAAGTCTGAAATAAAAATGCCCCACCTGTAATATAATAGTACGCAACCTGCAACAGGCTGAAAAGTACAGC
>NC_056731.1:4748165-4776857 GCF_019279795.1 Protopterus annectens
GTCAAATCCTTCTAAAGAAGCGGAAATATGATCATCACATCTCTTCAGAGAAAAAGTACTAGCAATTAAATATACTCGGGAAATGCATTTTTTCTGATATGCAGTGTTTCCAAAGCTGACTTAATATAGAAATTAAAGTTGTCACATGAGTAGTAAAGGACAATTCTGTGCAATATCACAAATGCAAACATTTATATTTATGAACAATTTGAAGAAATGAGTCATGAGATGATAGAATTCCATATCAGTATCCTGTCTTAATATTATCTTATTTTTTCTCATAATTGAAAATTAACCACAATTTAAATATCTTTTTTCTTTTTCTGCTTCTTCCTTTTTTTCCAACATATGTTGAAATTACACAACCCACTGCAAGCAATGCCTTTCTGATATGTCTATTAATTGCTGGAAGTTGATTTATGGTCAGGCAGAAGGGCAGGTAACTGACAATAGAACCTTGGTGTACCCCCTCCCCTACAGCTGTTAAACATGCTGGCATTGTAGCCTTTATCTGTACATAATAGAGCCTCTTAGGTAAATAACCTAGAAATGTATCAGGCCAAGCTACAAGACGGTATCAAAACAAGCTCTCCATCATTATATTAGATAGTATGCTTGGTTATAATATCCAGTAGAGAATCATTATTCAAGTTACAGAAGGTTCTGGGCATTCCCATAAACACATCAAAAGTACTATAACCTTTTTTCATTTCACTATCAATGTTGCATATAAAGAAAAATAGCACAGTGGCTTTGTCTTGATCTCTTCATTATAAATGCAGAATAAAGTAAATAAAGTAAAAATCTAAAGACTATCCTGCTAGTTGAACTAATGTATCCTTTTTAGCCAGACTAGAAATGAAAGCAGAGCTATAACAATACCTTTCTACACAACCTATTTGTTTCTTGTTTTTATGAAGTCTTGAAATAAAACAGATTTATAAACAAATAAATTAGTAGATAGGATAGAAAATTCGATCTTTCTTTTGTAAAATGTGTCAAATTAATTTTCATTAGTGAAGGACTGTGAGAGTGAGTTAGAAGAAATGCAGTTTTAAAAGCTTACTTCCATCAGTAAGTATATATATATATATATATATATATATATATATATATATATATATATATATATATATATATATATATATATTTATGTGAGTATAAAACATTTTAGATTATACATATTAATAAAAATTGAGTATAAAATGTTTTAGATTAATACATACTAATCATAAATAAAGTGAGTATAAAATGTTTTAGATTAATACATGCTAATAATAAATAGAGTATAAAACATTTTAGATTAATACATACTAATCATAAATAAAATGAGTATAAAATATTTTAGATGAATACAAAGTAATCATAAATAGAGCATAAAACATTTAAAATGAATACATACTAATAATAAATACATTGAGTATAAAATGTTTTAGATTAATACATTCTAATCATAAATAGAGTATTAATCTAAAATGTTTTATACTCTATTTATGATTAGAATGTGTTAATCATAAATAGAGTATAAAACATTTTAGATTAATACATACTAATCATAAATAGAGTATGTATTAATCTAAAATGTTTTATACTCTATTTATGATTAACACATTATAATCATAAATAGAGTATAAAACATTTTAGATTAATACATACTAATGATAAAGTGATTATAAACATTTTAGATTAATACATACTAATCATAAATAAAGTGCATGTAAAATGTTTTAGATTAATACACACTAATGATAAAGGGAGTGTAAAACATTTTGGATTAATACATACTAATCATAAATAAAGTGAGTATAAAACATTTTAGCTTATTATACACTAATCATAGAGTACAAAACATTTTAGATTAATACATACTAATCATACATAAAGTATAAAACATTGCAGATTAATACGTAGTAATCATAAATAAAATGAGCATAAAACATTTTAGATGTATTCACAAAAAATTATTAAAAAAGGTATCTGTGAACATTCCTTTATATTTGAAGCATGCCAGTACACACATTCCCCAGGATTCACGAAGCCTCCATGTAAGAGTTATAACTCTTACACGGAGGCTGCAGTTAAACGGAGTGATGTCAGCATGCTTTGCATATTCATGAGAGCATGCTGAATCACACCTAAGTCTAACACGGTCCGTGTAAGACAGTAGGGGGCATGTCCGTAGGCTGAGCCCTGCAAGCGGACACGCCCCCAGAAGTATAAACGTGCCCAAAGTAAACACCCACAACAGAGTCCACGGAAATGTGAATAAACACAACACAACACATGCCCCCACAGACTATGAACATAAAATATATATAAATGAACATGTTATATATTTTTTTAAATTGTAAAGATGTTTAACAATGAGTGCGCTCGTTTGCGCGGGTGTGCCCGTAGCGCAGCTACAGTTAGCAGTCAGTGGGAAAGCATATAAGAACTAAATATGAAAATAAGCCAGAAAGCAATAGCGTAGCGGTAGAGATGTTGGCTAAAGAGCAAGCATTCATGGTTCGAGCCCCCACAACACCACTTTTTTTTTTTTCAAAATAAGCAGGAAACAAGTCCCTGACAAATATGTACACATAAAACCCCAATTTATGTAAAATGTAATGAAATAGCCTATTTATATTGAAGACATGTGAGGTAACAAAAGAAGAAAAAATGCCAGATGTGCTCATAGCTGAGCTACAGTTTAACAGAGTGAGTGCATGTGCCCGTAGATGAGCAGTGGTGTAACTAGTGCAAAATGAGTGCCCGTAGCTGAGCAATGGTTTAACACGCTAAATCTATGTGCCCCTAATTGAGCTGAGTGTAATATGCGTGCCGATAGCCAAATGAGGCTTAAAGCAGCGTACCCCATTTGCGCGGAGCTGCACACTGCGCAAACAAGCTAACCGACGGGCAACGTTGAGCAAGCCGTATCAAAACTGCCTTTACACAGACATACCCCTCAGCATGTCTAGACAGTCATGAAAAATAAAAAGCAGTGGCCAGTTTCGAACCCAGGACACTATACACCATAGTCAAGGTACCAAACCACTATGCCATGACAGCAGTACTTGTAAATGCAATAATAGCTAATATATAGGAATGAATACAAACTAGAGCATGACAATGCAGGTTTACTGAAGTTGATACAATTCCAAAATGGCCAATCACAGATATGTGCGGGTAAAACGGACTATATAAGCCCCATAGGCGGGAATACACAGCATAAACGATTGTAGAACTGACCTGCAGGCAGAATGACAGGAGTAGGAGAGGGTAGACGCTTTCGAGCACAGAGGTGGGGTGTTGAGGAGTCCAGGTACATGGTCTTGCTCCTAGTCCATCATCATGAGGCCCAACTCATGCAGGGCTAGGTCCTCTGGGGAGCATACAGGGCTGAGGCGTGGGACCGGTTGGCTCATGATCTCACCAGTGCCACAGGGATTCCAAGGACTGGTGAACAGGTCCGTCACCACCATGCGGACCTGAAGAGATGCAAGCAGGACCAACTGAACCTTTGGATCCAGGAGGCCTGGCAAACACCCAACGCCCCACTGCTGAGTAAATAACATTTAATTATGTATGTAAGAAATTAAACTAGCTGATATTATGGAGATGTGTATTCCAATATTACTTCATTTATATTACAGCTGCAGGTGTCTGTTCTGCAAACCGCAGAGCCTATGGTGATAGGCTGGTGGGGTTGCACCACCAGGCAGGTCAGTAATCCACTACCAGTAACTGTAAAGAAATATAAAAGTATGACAGTCAGCAAAAGAGTGCAGTATAGTCAGTAAGGAATAGAATCTGCAAGTAACAGTGTGAAAGTGTATGCAAGTATTGCTTGATTACAAAAGTGTGTTTCAGCCTGTAAGTTTAACCTAAACATGAAACTGTGCAACATATATTCTGAAATAAAAATGCCCTGCCTGTAAGAAAATAGTACACAACCTGCAGCAGGCTGAAAAGTATAGCTGCAGAAGATGATGAAATCACATGTGTGAAATATATCCCTGTGGAAATACTGAAACATGACAGAAGTGAGACTGCTGGAAAGGATTGTAATAACTACTGGTAAAACATGTCAATAAAGCCTAGAAGTACCATCCTGAATAGTAAAATGAAAGCAAGTGAGAGAGTGTGCGAAAGTGTCATGAATCCAGCAATACAGTAGTAATAACCCCTGAATAAAGTATACTGCAGTCAAGACAGAATGAAATGCATGTGAGATTCAAAACCAAACAGCAAAATCTGTTCAAAGTGTTGCTGCATCTGGAATGTGTATCCCAAAATCTGGATATGTTGCTCTCAGTCTGCAATATGCAGATAGGATGTTTGTCTGATATACCAAACATCCACACTTGTCTACAGTTATATAAAGCAAATGTAGCTGAACAAAGCTAGATATGAATGTGTATGAAGAACCAGAAAATGTATATTGATGTTGCAGTAACAGTCCTATCACCAATTGAAATAGTTATCATAAAGGAAACTGTTAGTTAGAACAGTAGTGTGTATATAACTGTAGCTATTAGAAATGTACAGCATATGTATTGTTATTTGAAGGTGTTAATATTACTTTCTTCACCCCACCCTATAACCACATATAACCCATTCCACGTGAAAATGGTATGTGCAATCACAATTAACACCCCTGGACATTTGTCCTTTTGGGTCATATATATTTGCATGTCTGTTGATGCATCTGCCCTGTTCATACATCCACACCTGATGGCCTGTTGCCATCAATTAACCCTGCATGTTGTTGGACTGTGTATTTCTGTTCAAATTATGCATGTGTTATGCACGCTGTTCAGTGGTGTGAATATGTGGGTGTTTGGTTAATGGGAATACTAATGCATGCTGTTACAACTAATTGTGAATGGTATTATATGTCACTAACCCAAACTGTCATGACATAATGCAAAACATAGTATGACAGGGAATGCGGGTTCCAGCAGACCCACCTCTCCCACCTCAGCTGGCGAGTGCACCTGGTACTAGTGCCGAGTCCGGACCCTCCTCCGGTGGCCCTGTGCCACCTGCGGGTGGAAGCACTGCAGGGGATGTGGCTCGCCTCCCCTCTGCAAGTGTGGCCGGAACAGGACCACCACTCACCCTCCGTAATGTCCGGACTGTGGTGCGTAGGGAGATTCGGGACTCGGTTCTCGAGCCCCTACACCAGCTCGAGGCACTGGTGGCGCAACTAACAGGAATGCCTGTTGCCCCACCTACACAGCCCCCAGCACAGCCCCATCCTGGGCAGTGAAGGAACAGTGGCAACTACCTATGGGTGGGGATATCAGTTCCACTGTTGCCATCTGTGGGCTCATGGGCTCTGGATATCCAAACCTCCATCCCCGTCAATTGTGTAACCCCCCCCACACGTGTCATACACCGCCCCTGTATGCGTCTTGTTTGTCTTGTCTGTTTGCCTACCCAACCTACCTCCCCAGCTGTACCGACTTCCTTCACCTGACATACCACTCTCACCTGAAAAAAAAAAAGGGCACTCTGTACCCACAAAAAAATTACACCCCATATATAGCTGCCCATTCCGCACACATGTCTACTGGACATGGAACCTATCAATTACAATTGGCTGTACAACAAGTATTATTGTTGTCCTGACACCTCTCTCAGGGGTGGAAAGTTTCAAATGTCACACCAAATTACATACATATGCACAGCTGTTGCTGATGAAGAAATGGGCAGCTATGGGCCTTACCTACATCCCTCCTGCACATCCCAAGCTTGTTTCCCTACTGTCTTACCCTCTTTGTAACCCCTTTTTCACCACTTTCCTGTCTCCCCATTTTCTTTTCTTTTAAAGAAAATAGTGCCGGTGTGCGCAAGAGTAAGCACGTTTAAGCGGTTGTAAGCGGGTGTGCGCAAAGCTAACTGCCAGTGCGTATGCGTGAGCTCCATGCAAACCAGCGCTAACCCGATTACAACTGCTTAAAAGTGCCTTAGTCACTTTTATTGACAGGTCCTGTACTCAGTTCAAAAGCAAAATAAAATCCCACTGTGAGTCCTGAACTCAGGACCTTGGAAACAGTAGTGCATGATTACCACTAAGCCATGACTCTTATACAAGAACATTGTGCTAAAATAAATATATCATGTAATAGTAGGAATGAATGTGAAGGGAATATAGATGTCTAGTACACAAAGCATGCCATTTAGAATTACTATCAAAACTAGTGGATTTCCATAATAGTAGTGTGTGAACAGAAACAGCCATGCTAGTTGGAAGCTAGTAGGTAATAATGTCACTATAGCACCTTGCAAGCCACACACATACTCACAGCAGGATAAGCACTGCCCATACCCCACAACCTCTTACAGGAACACATCTGGACCAAGTAATAAAATATGTGGAGCAAAGGCCCAAAACCAGGGACACATTACAAATAATGTTACAACAAACGCAGACAGTTCATAGAGTAACAGGTTCTGCACTTTGTGGGATGTTTGGAAGGGTATGCAGTCTGAAACTTGAATGTTTGTCACCATATTCTGACTTGAGCCCAGAGTGACTTGCCAGAAAAAGGTGTGCCTGAGATAGTGACCAAATTATGAGGCAGAAATGTGGACAACTTGCAAATATCTGTACACATGACGGGTCTGACACCACCATATTTGAATAGTTAAGAGCCTAGACATAGCAACAGTGAATGACTTACAGGGATGCCCCACAGACCCCATGTGAAATGTACAAACAGTAGGCAGAAAGGTGTAACACATGCAATGGTAACTATGGAGTCCTGAAAGTATTCATCACTTGCATGGCAGAAAAAGTGTAGTAATACATATGCTCATGCTAACCCACAGTCAAAACTGCAGCATACCAGACATTTTAATGGGTGTACCCCACTGATATGTACCATTCCATGAGGCACATAACAGATGAACCTGAAAGTCTCTGGGGCCTGCTCAGCAGCATACTCAAATACCCTAATAGATGTCAAGGCCCACACCATGGCCAGACCACACTGCATGCTGTATCACCCTAGCAGATATAGCAAGCATTCCAAGATGTGAATGTACATGGAAAATAGGAAAGCTACAGCAGCACACTACAGTCAAGACACCTAGCAGGCATATAAGTAGTGACTGTAAAGGGCAACTATTGAAGCCTTAGCAACAAAGTGCAAGCAAAAGTGAAAGGAAAGCACACACACACACACACACACACACACACATTAACAGTAGTAGTAGTTGTAGGTGTCAGTGTACATACACAGTTAGTACAGGAAACTGGAGAAATGACTGGAGGAATGTTAATCTACAACACACCTGGAAATATGAGAGAGATACCAACCTTCACACTCACAGAACATTGTCCACAGCATAACAGCATGGTCCCTGCCCTTAAAATCTGAAAGGGCTATGCCTATCTCACATACCTTTTTATAGCACTGTTCTGAAATCACAGTGAGAACTGCAATCAGTACACAACTGGCTGCATGCAATTAGCAAATGCTGGCTAACAATTGGTGAAGAGGCCATCACATGGGCATATGCAGATACCTACAAAAGTATGCTGTACTCCCAGTCCACACATGCAATACTTTCATTGCACGCTGAGAAGGACGTGAGAGACAGACAGAGAGAGAGAGAGAGACAGAGACAGAGACAGACACAGAGAAAACTGCAATTAAGCAGACACAAACAAATTGTTCAGCAACAGCTACCTGAAAGCTGACAACTGGGAAGTGGAACAGCAGGACAGAGAACCAGACAGCAACACAAGCAGCTGTGACAAACACAGGTAATGTAAAGTAATACTATAAAGGTCTACATACTGTGAACCCTCCATATGTGTCATTGGTCTGTATCCATATGTATATGAAGATGTGTAAAGGGCAGGGAACATACAGCAACTATCAGTGAAGGCTGTACATACATTTGTATGTGAAAGCATCTATGTGCACATATCAATGTTGGTTGATTGCAGGTTGTAGTGCCATGTACAAAGTAGGTTTCACAGTTATGTATGTTTAGCAGTATGTCAGTGTGTGTATACAGCATGGTAGACAAATATGTTGATATACCTGTCTAACATATGGATACGTATGTATGTCAACATATGTATGTGTGTATATATATATATATATATATATATATATATATATATATATATATATATATATATATATATACATACATACATAGAGACAGAGATGTAGGAATACATAGATGTAGATAGAATATTGTACAAACATATCTATGTAATGCACACATACAGATATAGATATATGTAGATACATATACATAGACAGACTGATCTGACTATCTACAGGTATGACTGTATATGATGACCTGCAACACAGCCTGTCCAACCCCCTCTGTCACTCACACCCCTCTGTGCCCCCCCTCCACATCTATAGCAATATATGTACATCAATATATATATATATATATATATATATGTGTATATGTATACGGACATATATATATATATATATATATATATATATATATATATATATATATATATATATATATATATATATATATATATATATATATATATATATATACATATAGATATATCTATATACATATATATATATATATATATATAGAGAGAGAGAGAGAGAGATGTATATAAATTCTGAGTGAGGCACATGTGTACAGATGTATTGCAACAGGTGCCTGCTGACAAAGGCATGGAGTGAACACCAGTGTCAAAACCGGAGTACCATACCACATTCCAGGTCACCTACACCAGTAACCACCAGATATGTGATTGGCTGCCCACCACTGCATGTGTCAGGGGTGAACAGGGTCATAAATGTGTATAATAGTGGCCCCAATAATATTCACAGTGGCACACTATCCCTGGAATACCTGCACATGGTATGTGTCAGTGGACATGGTGTGTCAGCTATGGACATGTAGGAGGGTGTACCCCTCCACACCACATAATGGATGCCATGGTATGGACCTCACATGACAGATACAGATATGGAGAAGGACACAGTGACATGTACAACACTGTCACAATGCACTCAAACACATTACCAATGCACAGTGACTGCCAACACCACAGAGTACACATATGCTACCCACATAGAGGTTACCACTCCCGGATTTACATATGTAAGTCACACCCATGACAGATGTCCAACAACCATAATAACACCTCACACCATCTACAACCTACATGTCTGCTGTGTGTCATCCGTGCCACTGCAATAGAGTGCACATGTGGAGGTAAGAGTTCCTACCCACAGATAAGACATACCCTGCAATAAACCACACAGTGTTAAGAAGCAAGACTCCCCATGAGTACATGTCACACATACCCCTGCTGAATGTTAGTCGTATAGGTAATATGCCATATGAGTCACCCTGTGTAACTGTGTGACAGCAGCAAGTACCATCACACCACATGTGTCACAATGGTCAGGGTAGCAGAACAGTACACTGCTGTAGTCCCAGGGGCAATAGCATATTGTATAGTATTGTATTGTAATGTAATGTATTGTGTTGTATTGTATTGGTATGTTGAGGTGCCTCCTTCGTGGAGTGGAACCACTGCTGCTGTGCACCAGTGTACAGGTACATATCCTGTAGTCAGGCTAGTGTTACATAGCACTTCTATATGTGTGTTTAGCTCCTGTCAAAGTTTATGTAGCATGCAACTGGGAATACCATCAGGTTCCATTCATGTTGTGTATTCTGCTGTCCTGAGGGTGGCTCTCACCTGGACATCTGTGATGACAGGGAGGTTACAGTCAGCTAGGGTAACTATGTCTTATTTTGGGGGAGAGGGCGGGGTGACACCTGCACTGAACCTGTCTGCCACAATGTTGTTGATATCTGTGGTGTCAGTGAAATATTTGTAGTTGTGTACTAACTATGGGCATAGAGGATGGATCCTGACCATAACTGAAGAAGGCCTTCTGGTTATCTGTAGTGTCCCTCTTGATTTCCCTCTCAAAGTTGCCCATGGATTTTGTATGATGGAAAATACATCCTTATTAGTGCTGCTCAGACATGCCCTCCCTTTATGGAATTATGCTCTGTCTTGCAGTAGCTTCCATCTTCTGTAATACAACCTGTCTATGGCTGGGGTCCACCAGACAGGATGCTGTCCCTTTGTGGAGAGTGTCTTGGTCATATATGGGATTGCATGATCCATGCATTCTCGGAGATGTCTGTAGAAAGCAATTGTGTAGGGGTCAGCATTGTGGGTTGTATCTGCCACTGGCCCAGTGGGCTGAAAGGATACCATGTCACTGTTACAAAGTGTAAAGTTTGTATCTGTAATGTTATGTACTATAGTCGTTTGTGCTGGTGGTGGAGGTGGAATATGTATATCCAGGGCAATCAGTGTGTGGTCAGCTCACAGTAGTTGATGATGTAAGCCATACAGTACCTAGATACAACCCCCCAGAGTGAGGAGGTGCTCTTGACCTGAATCAGTGTTCTGACTGCTGGGGTTTGGTAGTATGTCGTATGGAGTGTGCCAGGTACTGCTGCACAGTTGCTGGCTGAGCACTGATACCTGGCCATCTACATGTGTATCCACCAATAGACAGACAGATGCTACATATGTGAGATATGTTGTATCATAACAGTCGAGTAGCATGTGTAGTATGTGTGCCAAATTCTGCTGAAATATATTGCTGATATCAGGTTATTTTCTTTCCCAGGTACATGGCCCACCCACGGAATCCCACCTACTCCACAGGTGAGGATGAGGAGATACACCAGAGCCTGGTGTGGGATTATGCAATACTCTTTTCCCGCACCAGCCAGAATCAGCAGGAGAGGGCTGCACTGTGGCAAGACCTTGTCCGTCGGGTAAATGACATAGGCACACATAATAGGACATATGAGCAGGTACGACATCACTGCAGTGATTTAATCAGACATGTCTGTCAGCGTGCGTCAGATATCCACAGGCAACAGGTTGCCACAGGTGGTGGGGTGGCTACACATCCCCTACTCACCAGACTGGAGGAACTACTCATGAGTGTAGTGGCTCCAGTCCGCCAGCAACAACAACAGCAGCAGACATGCGTTATGATGGAGGCTGGAGCCACGCAGCAGCAAGACAGTGAACGTGCAGGTAATATGCCATATGTATAGTTGACTGTTGTATACACTGGTAGTTAATGCATGTGTGAGGTGTGTCCTTGGGTTGTAGCTGTCACCATAGTATTTAATGTGCAAGTGTGATATCCTCAATATTAGCAGCTGACCTGTGAAAGGTGACTGTTGTACTACTGACCTGTATCATACTCAGTAACAATGGCACAGTTGTGCCCACTGACATTAGTTTCTTCATGTCTGCAGGACCCTCTGGTATAACAGCAATGCAGCCTATCCATGCTGGTGAGTGTGTATTAACAATTCCTTTAATAGTGTTGATAGTAATAGTACTATTTGGTTCACTTAGTAGTGCTCTTTGTATGCATGTAGGTGTGTCTGTGTCTGTGTGTTGATATCACGCATACTGAGTACTGTACAATTGTGTGAAACTGTGTGCATGTGTGCATGTGTGCACCTGTGCATGTGTGCACATGTGCATGTGAGCACGTGCGCATGTCTGCATGTGTGCATGTGTGCATGTGTGCACGTGTGCATCAATGGTAATGTGTAGACATTGTAAACTGTGTTTCCTGTTTCCCTCCCACAGGTTCTGTTGCTGCTCTGGTGTCATGTAGCAGGGAACCTGAATCAGGTGCCGTGGGTACTGATAATGATGACATCTGTGTAATGGCACAGGAAAGTATGCCAGGGTCCGCCATTGGTCAGCCGATTGACAGTACACAGCTGTCGACCCCATCAATGCGCACAGTTATCCTGCCAATACACCCTTTGTCACCAATGTCTCTAGGTGATGGACAGCATACAGTGGGCATTGACCAGGGTAATGTGGTATCTGTGGCACATGCCTCCCCACACAGCAGCCATGGGCATGGCCCAGAGATGGTACCACACAGACAGATGTCCAGGGGTTCTCGTGGGAGCATCCGTGGGCGTACTACCCCTGTCAGACGTGCCCACAGAGGTCTTACAACCTCAGCTATGTTTCGGGCTGTCATGCAGGCACAGTCACGTATGGAACGGTACACCAGACAGGGTCTCAGGGAGCTGACAGCATGTCACACAGCCATGACTGACAGTATGCGTGACATTGCAGCTGCCATCCGTGATTTCACCAATGTCATAGACAGACATTGTGGGGACATATTAGACCGGTTCCACAACTACATGTCCATGAGCCAGGGTGATGGTGGGCAGTTGAGGCGTAGACGTGGCCGTATGCCAGCAACAGCAGCAGCTGGCAGTTGTCGTGGACAACAGCAGGGCCGTGGCCACCCCCGTAGTGCCAGCAGCAGCCCCAGCAATGCTGGGTCTGTGCTGTCATCAGACCGCCCCAGGAGACCATGTGCACGTGGCTCTGGCCAGGCCCAACAGGGATCTGTGTCCAGTCAACGAACACCTGCTTCTGATGACAGTACTCAGTCTGAGTTGGTACCGGATACGGTCCGTAGCACCCCTGCAAGGCACAGGTACCGTGTCCGTGGCCAGAGACACTGACTTGTATGACCTGGCAGGTACAGTCTGTGGCTGTCCACAAACACCAGTATATGGCAGCCATGAGGTGGAACTGTGTGCATCCATACACACATGCGAATTGACAACACCTAGGGCTACTGCATACACGCACACACTGCATCAACATTGCCCCACCTTCTACTGCTGTCCCTCACAAACACACATACACATACATGTCAATTGGTGGTATCGATGGCTGACTCAGGCATACCAAGTTCACACCCTGTGCATATGATGAAACTGTAACACCTCCTGCAATCTGTAACAACTGTGCAGGTACAGGTTAACATGTTGCTGATGCACAGGGTGACCACATAGATGTGTAGTAATATTATCATGTTGTTAACAGTACTGTGTGCTGAATTAATTGTGGGTATATCACAGCATGCCTGATGCAGTAAGTGTGTGATTGTCACGTCCTGTTGTCTACACCCATGGTAAGGACCATAGTGTATCATCTGCACATGGCATACTGGTGGTAATGATGTCAACAGAAGGCTACATACATAGGTAGCACAGGGGATAAGGTAATGAATGTAGTAATGCACAATGATGGACATGTAAATTGCAAGTGGCATGTTGCCCACACTGGACTCTGCAATGCAGATGTTTGAGGATGTTGATATGTGTGCAGTACTACACGACTGGTACAGGACACACAGGAGCACCCTAGCACTGCATGCTCACATCTCATACCATGCTAGACAGCCCCAACACACATAACTAACTGTCACAGGAGGGAGAGTCCCCATATATGTCAGGGATACTGTGGTGGCAGGCCAGGTAGCATACATCCTACTAAGTATGGAACCACTGAGTGAAGGTTCAGTGTCTATTTGACATGTGTATTACTGCAGGTATGAGCACATGGGTCTCCATCCAGTTATTGTACATCCTGACAGTACATGGTCTATACACTTGTGTGCACTGAGACTGGACCCTAGCCATCTGACCCGTGTATGTACATGTGCATAGTGCCTGCATATTTGCAGTGTTACCTACTGGAACTGGTACAGCTTGTTTGTTGTACAATGGACTACATGCAGCCCTGTTTACTGTAGCTTTGTTTGCATGCATGTTTGCTTGCAATTACCCTGGAATACTGATCACACCTGCAATGCATAGTTATAGAGCTTCTGTGGACTCCTAGTGCCATCTGCATAGCTTACTATATGTATGTCCATGTCCCACTTGACAGGATGTCACTGTTTGTCCTGTTCACATGTACATTGCCTGTGACACAGTGCACATTTCTTACCTGGCATGTGTCCATGTGAGCAGTCATATATGCTACTGCTAACTAATCACAGGCACTACACCTTCACATATTCATCTTCTGTTGAACTACCTGCTTCGCTAGGGACGGCCTGCACCTGTCACCCCTGGGCTTTCAGATATTGGCAAAGGCTCTTGCTACCCCCCTAGTGCCTATGTTAGGCAAGGCTCAAATGACAAACCCACCTTCATAGGTATCACAAGGGATAAGAAACTAAGAGTAATGCTACCCAACGCCACAAGTCTAAACCTCCAGATGCATGCACCCAAAACACTCCTTGGCATGGAGAACATCAATATCTGTGCAGTAACAGATGCCTGGTTCAGGGCTACTGAGAGCACACCAGCACTACCAGGTTTAACCTGGTTGATTTCTTTGAAACAGTCACCAAGGCCATTGATGGGGGAAGGTGGTTCACACAGCCTACCTGGACCTTGCAAAAGCCTTCACAACAATACCCCACTTGGGCATTCTAGAGAAGCTCACCAGCTTAAATATAAGCCCCTATGTCACTAGATGGATTGCACAGTGGCTCAAGGACAGAACCCACATGGTTAGAATTGCTGGAGCCATGCCAGACTCCAAACCAGTTACGAGTTGTGTCCCACAAGGCTCAGTCCTGTGACCTCTCTTGTTTGGTATATATTTATTGGAGGACAGGCCAACACGGACGGACTGTGGCTGACCAAATATGCAGATGACTGCAAACTGGCCACCATAATCGACTCTCCAGCCGACACAAGCATCTTCCAAAGGGGCATCATAGAAACAGACAACTTGTGCCAGAGCCATGGCCTTCAGCTGAACAGTGTTTAGAAAGGGGAATGTGCATCCTGTAGTCTGTTCACCTAGTTGCCAAAAGGGACATTGTCCTCACACACACTAACCCCCCCAAAAACACACATTTGCCGGATTCAAACCCCTATCTGACTATGTTATGACACTCGAGACAGACACATTAGCAGAGTGTGCTCTTTGCATTACTGGGAGGGTTTCTTTCTCTTGCTGTACTTATAGGGTGCTGACATCATCAGTGTTTAGAAAGGGAAATGTGCATCCTGTAGTCTGTTCTCCTAGTTGCCAAAAGGGACATTTCCCACGCTTACAATTGCACACACACTAACCGCCCTCAAACAAACACACACACTTGCCATTTACAGGATTCAAACCCCTACCTAACTATATTATGGCACTTGAGATGGACACATTAGCAGAGCGCGCTATTCGCATTACTGAGAGGTTTTTCTTCTCTTGATGTACTTATAGGGTGCTGACATCATCAGTGTTTAGAAAGGGAAATGTGCATCCTGTAGTCTGTTCACCTAGTTGCCAAAAGGGACATTGTCCTCACACACACTAGCCCCCCTCAGCCAAAAACACACACTTGCCATTTACAGGATTCAAACCCCTATCTGACTATGTTATGACACTCAAGACAGACACATTAGCAGAGTGCGCTATTCGCATTACTGGGAGGTTTTCTTTCTCTTGCTGTACTTATAGGGTGCTGACATCATCAGTGTTTAGAAAGGGAAATGTACATCCTGTAGTCTGTTCACCTAGTTGCCAAAAGGGACATTGTCCTCACACACACTAGCCCCCCTCAGCTAAAAATACACACTTGCCATTTGCAGGATTCAAACCCCTATCTGACTATGTTATGACACTAAAGATGGACACATTAGCAGAGTGTTCTATTCACATTACTGGGAGGTTTTCTTTCTCTAGCTGTACTTATAGGTGCTGACATCGTCAGTGTTTAGAAAGGGAAATGTGCATCCTGTAGTCTGTTCACATAGTTGCCAAAAGGGACATTGTCCTCACACACACTAGCCCCCCTCAGCCAAAAACACACACTTGCCATTAGCAGGATTCAAACCCCTATCTGACTATGTTATGACACTCGAGACGGACACATTAGCAGAGTGTGCTATTCGCGTTACTAGGAGGTTTTCCTTCTCTTGCTGTACTTATAGGGTGCTGACATCATCAGTGTTTAGAAAGGGAAATGTGCATCCTGTACTCTGTTCTCCTAGTTGCCAAAAGGGACATTTCCCACACACTAACTTCCCTCAGACAAACACACATGCTTGCCATTTACAGGATTCAAACCCCTACTTAACTATATTATGACATTTGAGACGGACGCAATAGTGGAGCACGCTATTCGCGTTAGTGGGAGGTTTTCTTTCTCTTGCTGTACTTATAGGGTGCTGACATCATCAGTGTTTAGAAAAGAAAATGTGCATCCTGTAGTCTGTTCTCCTAGTTGCCAAAAAGGGATATTTCCTTCAGACACAATTGCATACACACTAACCCCCCCCTCAGACAAACACACACACTTGCCATTTACGGGATTCAAACCCCTATCTAACTATATTATGACACTTGAGATGGATGCATTAGTAGAGCAGGCTATTTGCATTATTGGGAGGTTTTACTTCTCTTGCTGTACTTATAGGGTGCTGACATCATCAGTGTTTAGAAAGGGGAATGTGCATCCTGTAGTCTGTTCTCCTAGTTCCAAAAGGGACATTTTCTTCACACACACAAACACCCCTCAGACAAACTTGCCGTTCACAGGATTCAAACCCCTACCTAACTATGTTATGCCACTTGAAATGGACGCATTAGCGGAGCACGCTATTTGCATTACTGAGAAGTTTCTTTTCTCCTGCTATACTTATAGAGTGCTGACATCATTGGTGTTTAGAAAGGGGAATGTTCATCCTGTAGTGTGTTTTCCTAGTTGCCAAAAGGAACATTTCTCTTCCACAGACTTACACACACACACCAACCCCACTCACTCTGAGTATTTGCAGGATTCAAACCCCTACCTAACTATGTTATGACGGACACATTAGCAGAGTGTGCTATTCGCATTACTTGGAGGTTTCCTTTCTCTTGCTTTACTTATAGGGTGCTAACATCATCAGTGTTTAGAAAGGGTAATGTGCATCCTGTAGTCTGTTCACCTAGTTGCCAAAAGGGACATTGTCCTCACACACACTAGCCCCCCTCAGCCAAAAACACACTCTTTCAATTTGCAGTATTCAAGCCCCTATCAGACTATGTTATGACACTTGAAACGGACGCCTTAGCAGATCACGCTATTCGCATTACTGGGAAGTTTCTCTTCTCCTGCTATGCTTATAGAGTGCTGACATCATCGGTGTCTAAAAAGGGGAATGTGCATCCTGTAGTGTGTTCTCCTAGTTGCCAAAAGGGTCATTTCCCTCACACACACTAACCCCCCCTCAGACAAACACACACACTTGCCATTCGCAGAATTCAAACCCCTACCTAAGTATGTTATGACACTTGAGATGGACGCATTAGCGGAGCGCGCTATTAGCATTACGATGAGGTTTCCCTTCTCCTGCTGTACTTATAGAGTGCTGACATCATCCGTGTTTAGATAGGGGAATGGGCATCCTGTAGTGTGTTTTCCCAGTTGCCAAAAGGGACATTTCTTTTCCACACACACCAACTCCACTCACATGGAGCATTTAAAGGATTCCAGCCCCTACTTAACTATGTTATGACACTTGAGATGGATGCATTAGCGGAGCATGCTATTCGCATTACCAGGAGGTTTCCCTTCTCCTGCTGTACTTATAGAGTGCTGACATCATCGGTGTTTAGAAAGGGGAATGAGCATCCTGTAGTGTGTTTTCCTAGTTGCCAAAAGGGACATTTCTCTCCCACAGACTTACACACACCAACCCCACTCACTCCCTGAGCATTTGCAGGATTCAAACCCCTGCCTAACTATGTTATGACACTTGCGACAGACACATTAGCAGAGCGCGCTATTCGCATTATTGGGAAGTTTTTTTTCTCCTGCTGTACTTATAGGGTGCTGACATCATCGGTGTTTAGAAAGGGGAATGTGCATCCTGTGGGGAGGCAGACACCAAGCACACTCTGGCTTAGCTGTCATTCCCTAGGGCAAACAGCATAGTGTTGACCTCTACACCCATATGTTTAATTGTCAAATGCACATTATTTGTTGCTGGTAGACTGTTTGCACATTTTTATTGCCATAGCATTCCCTGTTTGTATGAACAACTTGTGCATCTGTGGAAGATGTTTGCATATGGGAGGGATCCACTATATCACGCATGTCTCTGTAGTCATTTAACTGTGTGCACTGGGCAGACTGCTGTAATGTGGTTGGTTCCTGGAATAACACATAACAATACCAGAGATGTGTGTCCAACTGCTAAACTGAGATTTGGCCTAAGTGTGTGAGCATGCCCAGTTCAGCCTTCCCATGACATGTTGTCTGACATATGTCTCATTTATCAAAGTGTGTGAGCATGCCCAGTGTGAGCATTCCATATGTTGGACTCTGCAGCCCACCACATTTGTGGATGAGTGTGAACTTCAACAAATATCACCCGTTTATGGTTGTGTGTTGTGTGTCATGTTGTGTAGTTACTGTACAACTGCTTTGTGTGTGAACACAACAGGATTATACTGTGCCTGCAGTGTTTGCATGGGATACTTTGCATACAGTTGTCAACATCCTTTCACACTGACCTAACACTGTAGTACTGTATAGTGTACTGGTAGTACTTTGACTGTGGTGGACAGTATCCTGGGCTTTAGTGCTATCACTGCTTTACATTTCGATAGTGAGCACAACAGCCTGGTTAGGGGCCAGTTGTGTACATCTGACCATGTTGCATTCTGTTCAGATATGAACTACTTAAACCAGGCTTGTCCAACATTGGTAGTGTATTCCACAACATAGGTGTACATTTGCAAACACTAGCGATGTGCCCTAGTCCATGTCTAATGCTAGTTGGAGAGTGTGTTTGTCCTTCAACACACATTGTAAGTGGAGTTTGCCATGACATATGTCATGGTTAGTATACTGTGCCTCTGTCTACCTGTGACATGACAGTGATACCCAGGATAAAGCTACCATCTCCCATCCACTCATCAAGATTCCTATTGAGGAAGGTTGATAAGTGACACTATGGGTAGCCTGTACTGGGGGTTCACTCATGGGTGGGGGTGGCTTCTGTGTTATGGATCATGCAGTACAGCTTGTCCTATGTAAGTCAGTGCTGGGGTTCAGGTCTCTCATGTGCATAGCTCACTGCCATTCAGATTGTACAAGGTGCAGCATGTTTATTGATACCAGCAACACAGGCAACACATGGCATCTGTGCAAGCTCTTTGATACTCCTGGTGAGGTACTGTTGGGGACTTTACGGTTGATGGAGATGTCTGCTGAGGTACATCCCACAGGGGCTATTGTAGTCAATTGTACCGCTGTTGAAGGATGACTGCAGAGCCACAATGACCTCCCCTTATCTAGATCTGACAACCTTCATGATTAGGTGGGTATATGGTATGTTTCTGTAAACACTACAGCACATGTTTGTCAAATGCAGGATATCTATCACCTTGTGTCCCCAGGTCTCTCATTACATGTTAACTACATAATGGGTTAACACCTATGTGGTAATTGGTGGGCACTTACTGTATATCCACGGGGGTTGACTATACACATTTCTGCAATTAGCTTGCTGACATGGCTATGGCACCAGTTGTCTGTTTCTATGTGGCCCTTTTGTGGGATGCTTGTGTCAGCTGGTGGATCATATGTGGCGAGCAGTTTGTAGTCCTCTGCAAACATGTTCGGACACAGTCCTTCCATGTTTGCCTGTACCTATGGGACATATATACCAGACGAGGGAGATCCCAGGACCAAGCCTTGTGGGATGCCAGTTATATCTGGTTTGTAGTCTGACATGGCTGCAGCATGTCTGACCATGTCTGTTCTGTCCTTGGTCTGGTTTGCAACCCCTCTACTGACATAAGGGTTTATATTTAAGCTGGCGAGCTTATCTATAATGAACACGAAGGGTATTGTATAGAAGCCTTTGCAAGGTCCAGCTACGCTGTGTGGACCACATTGCCCTCATCAATGACCTTAATGACTGTTTCAATTGAGTCAAACATCTTTAGGGGCAGGATCTGCACTTAAGAAAGCCACACTGGGTAGGGTCCGGTGTCAGTAGGTCCCCAATATCTTTATGTCTGTGGTACATGCTGATCTTTTCCATAGCTGTGCAGACCGAGCTTCTCAGGATTCTGGGGTAGTAGTTTTCAGTATCCATTCAGGCAACACCTTTGTTGAGAAGGACCACTGTTGTTGTACACTGCTCTTTGGGTACATATTCTGTGGTAAGACTGACATTGAGCAGTAGTGTGGTTTGGCATTCCATTCATCTTGGAGTCCATGTTGCACTAAGCCCAGGACACCATCTCATACCATTGCTGCTGTGTGTTTTGCTTTGTAGATGTTGGCTGTTACCTCAGCATCTGCAATGTCAGGGGCCAGCAGTCTGCTGGGATAGATATTCTGCATTCGGGGGGGGGGGGGGGTTGCACTGCACCTGTCAGGATGTATGTTGGCAATATGTGTGTGTGTTTGTAATATTTGTGTGATTCAGAGCATATCTGTGAATTCCCAACATGGTTCCTACCATCAGTTGTGAAAGCCATGGGATTATCCTTAGTGTCCTGTACAATTTCTTACTTCATAGGTTCATAGGTTCATACTAGGCTATCCACCCTAGGGCATTTGTTAGCCTAGCCAGAGTGTGTGTGGCTTTTGCCACCCCTTGCTATGTGAATATTATGGCCATTTATGATTTGCTTTGCTGTGCCTCTGTCTGGACATGACACAGTGAAGACCCCCAGTGTAACTCTACAATCATCCATCCACTTGGCAAGATTCCTGTTGAAGAGTGTCAGTGAGGGGCCCTGCCTAACATGGAGTGGGATTCTGGTCCAGGGTGTGGGGAGCCTCTGGATTATGTATCTGTCCCACCAGCACATCCTATTTCATTATTTGTTGAGGTTGACATCTCTCACTCTCACAGCTCCGATGGATTTGAGTTTTCTGGGGTGGAGCATGTCCATTACTCCTGTGTTGGGCATGGCCTTCTACAACAGGCATGCAATACCTCTGTGTAGGCAGTATGTGACTGCATTCAGCTGGGGTGTCTACAGCCAGGCAGCATATGACATATATTTGAGACCCTTTATCCTCTTGGTGATGTACCTTTGAGGTCTTTCTAACTGCTGCAGGTGTCAGGTAAGGTACATCCCAAATGAGGCATTGTACTAGATTATGGGTGTGATTAGAGAACAGTATAGGGGCACAATGACCTCTGTTGACGTAGATGTGAATCCTTTCCTGATACGGTGTCAAATGTAGACAGTCTTCCTAGCCACATTGGCAATGTGGGTGTCACATAACAGGTTACTGTCCACTTGTGTCCCTAGGTCCCTGGTTACTCCTTCCATACATAATGGTTTACCACCTATGTGGTAATTTGTGGTACCTTGTTTGGTATTTGGTGGGACATTCATACTGTCCGGTGTCTTCAGGACGGCTGGGTGGGTTCCTGTGTGTGGGAGTGTGGTCTGTAGCATGCTACAGACTGTACAGCAGTCTTGCCTACAGTTAGTTGCACATGGGTGGACTCCAATGCTTTGTGCATTGTCAGTTACCTGGACGTATGGGTGTCTGTGCTGAATATGGATACTCACCCTCCTTTTATGTTTTGTTCCAGGTTTTGCGGCCATGACACATGGTACGTGGTATAACCTGGTGGTGCTGGTGTGCTGTCAGGAGGCTTGCAGCAGGTTTCTGTCACTGCACAGACATCAATGTTCGCCATACTGGGGATGGCCTTGGGAGCATGCATATTGCGGTTTACACATCTGGCATTGGTCAGCATTACCCTTATGTTTCTTTCCACTAATGTTTTCTAGGGTGGTGGGTCAGTCTTTTCAGCCTTGCCTACAAAAGGCTCTATGGAGGTGGCAAAGGCCTTATCCAATATTCAGACGCCCAGGGGTAACAGTTGCAAGCCATCCCAAGAACAGCTGCGTGGCTTGTCAAGCATGACATCCCAAGCAGACAGACATTGGATCCCCTTGGAATGACACCAGTAAGCGTGCCACTTGCTATGACTGATCATTCCGTGTTTGTACTGTGGCATTATTCTTGGTAGGGGTAGGATGCTGCAAACGGTGAGCGTCATACCGGCCTGGACTACATAATCAGAGAGCTCATCTATGTCTCTTTTCATGTAGTCTAGGGAGGTACATCTCAGGTCATTCACACCAGCATGGACTATGACTGCATCATACGTCTACTTGCTTTGGAGTGACCTGCATACTTCTGTTATGTAGCGTATTGTGGCAGCCTACAGGCAGCTTACTGTACCCTTTCCCTTGTTCAGTCTGATGTGCAGGACAGCAGTGTGTCTGACTATGGAGTCACCTATTACAACTGTATCAGGCATGTTGTTTCTCCTTCTGGCCTGTGACTGTTTGGCACACCAGCTTTGTGTACTATGTGTTGCATGTGCTATGTTTGGAGGTTGTTTGATTGGGTGTCTGCTTTAGAGGCCTCTGTTGGTGTGCTGTGTTTGTAATTTGTGCCTCCGGGAATGTTTTTCTGTGTTTATGTGTTTGGTTTGCAGTTGTGATAGGTCTATGTGGGACTGTGTTTGTGGTGTGTGTGGTTACCTTCTCCTCCTGACTAGTTTTGGGAGTACTGAGTTGAGGGAGCTAAACCTCCAGTTTGGATAGCTGGTTGCATCTCTCACATATATTTGTATTTCTTGGGTGGAGTTGGGGGTTGTCTGTGTACTTGGGGCAGGTGTAACATTGCCTCAGGATTCACAGATTCAACTTGTTGTGGCTGGCCTTAGTGGATTGTATGTGTGGACAGATTTTATTGCCATACTACTGATCAGTGATTACTTCATTGTTTATGTTTGCTCTATCATGTAGTAGCTTCCTCATTCTCTTGCATGGTTTGGTTATGGCTGGTGTCCACCATGCCAGATTCCTGCGTATGGCATTGTGTCTTGTTTTAATTTAGGGTTGCATAATCCAAGCATTCCAGGCAGTGTTCATGGAATGGCTGTATTACAGGTTCTGAGGTGTGGCCCATATTTTGCACCTGCACAGGACCTTTAATGGATTCCACATCAGTTTGGAGGAGTGCAAATATTGCTTAACACATGTTTTCCACTGTGGTTTTCTGGCCAGGGACTGTGGTCAGGATTTGTATATCCAGTGTGATTACTCTACGGTCTGGTTTTACCAGTGAGCAATACACTTCTCATCTTTTCATCCAGTACCCATGTTGCTGATTATCACATCCAGTATGCTTACCCCTCTTGTGGGAGTGGTACGTTGTTCCTGGGCCTTTTGGTTTATGGATTCTATGAACTTTTGTCCAACACTGTTGGAGCTGGTATAATGCTCCCAGTCTATATGTCTGGGTATTTTCAGTCACCCAATATAATGTGGTTTGGAGGACATGATATATTCATGTATTCCAGCACAGGCCAGGTGCAGTTCCTGGTGTTGGGACAGTAGTCTGTAGCAGGCTATAAACTGGGGGGCAGTTTTAGCCACTGTTACTTGACCATGGCTAGTCCATGCTGCTTTTTGTTGTGGTACCAACATGGGGGTGTGGTTATCCTTGACAATTCTTGCTAGTCACCCTCCTTTTGTAGCTTGTTCCATGTTTTGAGGCTGTACAGCACAGTATGAGGTGTAACCTGGTAGTGTTAGGGTGCTGTTGTGATCCTTGGCTCAGTTTTCTGTTACAGCGCAGATATCACCATTCTCCATACTGGTTGAGTTTAGACTGCATGCATCTTGCTGTTTCAACTTATCCCTTATCTTAATCTTATCCCTTCTGATACCTATGGAGATAGGTTTGTGTTTTGAGCCTTACCTATTCAGGGCACACTGTGGGTAACAACAGCCTTTGCCAGTATCCATACGGCCTGCACTGATAGGTGCACGCCAGTCCTAGCAGGTGGTGCATCATGTCATGCTCAGCATGTCATCCCAGACTGGCTCACATTGGATCCCCTTTGACTAACTGCGATACTTCCGTCAATTATTGCACTTGATCATCTCATTGTCATGTTGTGGCATGATGCTTGGTGAGGGTAGGATGTTAGTCAGGGTCCTCAGGTTTGCATATAGTACATGGTGTTACATTACTTAACACATAGCATTCATGCCTCAGGTGGTGTTGCAGGGCTGCCTCTGTCGGATGCGCATATTACACTTCCCTGTACATGTTTGAGAGCAGTTTGTGTCATGTTAGGCATCCCTGTTACTATATGAGTGAGTCAGAGAGGGGTATCATTCCCAGGGTTCCTACTGAGCCAGTGCATGTGCTATGCATTGCCTCTTTGCCAAGGCCAGGGCATACTGGGCATGCCTCCTTCTGCCTACTGGGGTAGACTCAGGTTGTTCCTCCTCCGAGTCACGGTCTGCCTGTGATGGCCTTGGCAATGGTGGGGGGCTGTTTGGCCCAGCCCTATGCTGGTCCTGCTGCAGCTGTTTTCGCAAGATCATATTATGTAGCATAGCACATACCATGACAATTTGGGTACATGTAGTTGGTGTGTACTGCAAGGCTCCACCAGATGTGTCCAGACACCGGAACCGTGACTTGAGCAGCCAAAACACACGCTCTATTACATTACGTGTTTTTGCGTGTGCCTCATTATGACGTTCTTGTTCAGGTGTGTGTGCGTTTCTGATGGGTGTCATCAGCCACGGCTCCAGTGCATAACCTGCATCCCCCACTAGGTGTCCATGTGGGATGTCCCCATTGGCAAATGTCTGGTACAGCTGCGTCAAATGCCAGATGTGGGAATCGTGGTAGCTCCCAGGACAGCCAGCACACACATTCATTATTATGCCCTGGGCATCACACACGACCTGGCAGTTGATGGAGGGGAAGCCCTTGCGGTTGATGTATGCCCTACCCCGCTCACCAGCTGGTGCTTTGATGCGTATGTGCGTGCAGTCTGTTGCACCCACTACCTCAGGGTATTCCGCTATTTGCTGGAAGAGACGCATATTGCTGGCCAATACCTCACGGGCATTGGGGAAATATACATGATCACTGACATGTGCTGACATGGCATCCAGGAACTGGTACAGTACCCTGGAGGCTGATGCCTGTGATATCCCCATCATATCACCAGTTGGTCTCTGGAAGGTACCTGTTGCTAGTATTCTTAGGCCAACACATACCTTGATTTCCACTGGGATGGGTTCCCCTCTGTTGGTTCTGTGTGTGAGGCGTGGCCTGCACAGCTCCACTATTTGCTGCAGGAGGTCTCTGTCCACTCTATAGCGCTCTACTATCTCCAGCTCATGTAACCCGTGGTAGGTGACCCTGGGTCTGTACACTCTTCTCCGTCTCCTCACTGTGGGTTGTCTGGCACCATCTGCATTGTCACCACCCTCAGCAAGTCGCCTATGTCTCATTATGACAGCTATGGCAGCCCCTAACATTTCTGCTCTAAGTTCAGCTTTTTCAGTTTTCACTTCTGATAACTTAACTCCTGTCTTGCAGTGTCTCTTGAGAGAAACATCCTTTACTGCTGTTTGCAGAGTTTTAAGTGCTGGGCTGGGCTACAATTCTGCCTGTGTAATTGCCTGCATCTAATTATTTTCACCTGCTAGCTCCAGCAGTATCCCCTGCTAGCTTCCTACTAAATCTGTTGCTTCCTTTTTCCTTTCTGTTTCCTCAGGGTGGAGCCGTGTGTAAACCAGCAGAAACACGCTCACAGTGGCTTACACACGCGCACACATGCTTACACAGTTCAGAATCTGCTTATTCGGATTACAACATGTGCACGCCCGCGCAAACAGTGTTAAACAGCTACCAACACGCTCCAACATGCTCAGTCTGCCTTACACGCGCGCACACTGTCTTACTCGCGCTTCATGGCACGCACACGTGTGCATACACATCCAGCAAGAAACTTTGGTGTAGGCAACAGTGTACACCTTCCATTTCTTGACGTTCTCATGCTTAGTTAGTGGCAAACCTCTTTCCATGATATCTGTTTGACATCTGTCATGTAACTCTGACCTCCAATGAACTGCATTTCTTTCTACCATTCCCCCCTGTGATGTCACCTATCTCCTACTCTGTTCCTCCCCCTTCTATAACTCTTACACTACTCAGACTGTGCTCATTTGCTATGTGACAGTGGAATTCAGTATCCTTACACTCATTTGCATCAGATTGCCTACTAATGCTTAGTTACATCTCTTAGACTCAGCTTCCCCCCTTAGCAACCACTACACGGTGGCCATGTTGGTTTTGGTCTGCTGGTCCCTGCATTGACATTCCATGTATTGCATAAAACCTACATTTGTAGGTTTAAAACCTTCATTGTTATGTTTTATACAGCGCAGCCCGTTTGCGCGGGGCTGCGCTGGGTTTAAACATCGGCAATCGCCGAAAAAAAATATATATATTTTTAATATATTTGCATCAGGTTACTTTGCCAATGGCCACATATTTGGCCATTGGCATGCTGCCTGACACATATGCACCCTGTATTTAGAGCTGACTTCGCTCCATTACAGCTTTTGCAGAAATGTACTCAGTTGTCAACTGAGTACATTTCTGCAGCTAAAACGGCTCTTATACGGGCTGTTCCGGGCTTCCTGGATTGCTAATCATCCTCATTTGCATGCTATTCAGCTGCAAGTGAGGTGATTAGCTTAGCCACGCCCACTCCGTGTAAGAGCCGTTTTAGCTTGTCTCTTACACGGACTTTGGGCTGTTCCTGGATCGCGAAGGCTGCATGGAGTCTTACACTACTCTTAGACTCCGTGCAAGCCTTCGTGAATCCGGCCCATTGTATTAAAGCTAGAGTAGAGGTTTGTATTTTGCTGATTTGCCCTCAATGTCCTATAAAAATGCCTTTTGCACTCAGATTTGTCCTTGTTTGTATTAAATTGTAATAAGCCATCCAAAAAGATAGCTATTTTGATGGCATTTTTAAATTTTTTTAAATTTCATTTTCATTCTGTAAGGTGTTTTTAACATCCTCACAATGCAATAGTTTATCATTTCTCTATTAAGAGACATTAATTAATGACACTACTGGAGAAAGTAATATTTAACTTGTTTTTCAAAACGTTTAAGTTTAAAATATAATCCAAAGAAATGTGATAACATTAGCAAGGCCAATTAGTTCCACATCATGCAGAAAGAATTTCAGCATGCAAATACATTTTAATAGTATGACTTTAATTTGAATGTTGACTGTTTTCTTTCAATATTTTAAACAAGAATTCAGCAGAAGACAGAAACAATATTATTATTAAGGTTCACATCTAAGACATGCAAACACGAGTTATTGTTTCTTTACTTGCTGTTATCCAATCAAGCAGTAAATATTTTACCCATAATGGATGGATACTGATAGGCTGCTGAAAGTGTGCTCTATACTTTCATTTTACTAACACCATGCTTAATTCTACATCATTTATGTTTGCATCTAAATTAAGATTAATAGCAAGTATTCCAAAGTATATGTAACTATTTTATTTGATTATGACAGAAACATGAGGGAAGTAAACAAATTTATAAAAACATCAGTGTATTCACTGATAGTATTATGTTCTCACAACTGATATTCATACATACAGATATGGTAATAAGAGCATAGTGTTATGCTGTATGTGTAATATGCATGTGATAATAGCTATATGCATATTGTATATCACAACTTTGAGAAACCTGACTGGTGTACACAGTCTATGGTATGATGCTCCATAAATGAAAGATTACTAATTTAATTACAATCAATTTTTTATATGTTTTCATATGTTATTTTTATCAAGAGCCAATGTACACACTACCACCAGGTGGCTAGCAAATACATGACTATATTATGTATAGCTCACTAAAAAGAAGTCTGACAACCAAAACAGCGATTTATATAATATGTACCACACACACACACACACACACACACACACACACACACACACACACACACACACACACACACACACACACACACACACACACACACACACACACACATGTTATATCTATATCGATATCTATCTAACTAACTATCTATCTATCTATCTATCTATCTATCTATCTATCTATCTATCTATATGTGTGTGTGTGTGTGTGTGTGTGTGTGTGTGTGTGTGTGTGTGTGTGTGTGTGTGTGTGTGTGTTTATATATGAGAACAAATTCATCTTACTCTCTTAAGGAAAAACATTAATCTGCAGGGAAAACTGGTATGTTCTGAACATCGAAGTTTTTGGCTGAGCCTTCTTAAAACCAAGACAATAGCTCTGTTATGGACAAAAACACTCATCTGTTTAATATATATATTTTTTCAATAATGAAGTAAGAAAAAAACTGTTTTTCATTAAGTTTATGTATGCCCTAATGCGGTAGGTCCATTGACATCATATTTTTGACTAATATTTTTTTCTGTGCATTCCCCTGAATGTGAGATTAAATACCCTACTCTCTCTCTCTCTGTTAAAATGGCAGAATTACTGCTTGCACTAGCAGTTTCTAGCTAGTCAGCAAGCTTTTTCCAGTGATGCTGTTTGATTTATGTTCTTTCTTGTGCTTTAAATACCTGTGATAATCCATGTCTGCTACAGCTGCAATATAGTACCTGCAGTTCATTTTGTAAAGCTATTAAGAATATGAATTGCAAGGATTAATCCTCATTTACTCTTTTTATAGTTAGTAGCAGTGTTATGTTTATTGACTTATCTGCTCTCAGACATTGCAAAGTAATTTCCAAAGAAGTGATAAGACTAATGTTCCCATTTGGGAGAAGGTTGTAGTGAAAGAGTGTATGATTGTACACAGTAAAAGAGATGTTCATCCCTAGAGACTCAGTAGATATAACCTCAGAGGAAGAGAATGAATACAATACCATAAAACATATTGTAGTGAATTTTTCTTACAGAAAAAAATCAA